>NC_133661.1:208298585-208518585 GCF_037893015.1 Macrotis lagotis | reverse complement strand
CAAAAAGCACAATTGCTCCTTCAAGAATATCCAGGGCTCAGGTTTTAATGCTTCTAGTTGGCACCAGTTTCCTCTATGAATTAAGAATGTTGGAGTTTACAGATATTTTAGCGTTTTCAAAGACGAGTTATATTAGGCTCTAAAAAGAATTGGATAAAAGAAGACCAGCCTTCACTGTTAAACAGAAGGCAGTAAATTAGTCTGGGGAGAGTGGTACACTGATGGTTTATCCCTTTTCCTAACTGTGTGCATCAACTCTAATAAGGTGATATATTTTGGTTAAAAAGGCAGAATGGGAGGCGCATAAACCAAAAAAGAATCAGTTCTCTTCTGAGATAGTCATAAAAGCCAGAGATGTGCATACCAACAGAGAAAACAGGTAGCATGTATATATTTTTTTATCATTATCACTCCAAAACTACTGATTGCTTTCATATACGTGGAGCTTAAGTGTACAGAGAGTGTGAGTATTGTGGTTAAGAATAGAGATATTGTGTATATAGTATAGGCAGTATAAAGGGCTTCTGAGGTTTGTAGACTTCAATGATCTTAGTTCATATCTTAGTATCTTAACCTGAGTCAAGTTTTCAATCTGAAAGTACTCTCTGGAACTACTTGGAGATAGGGAAGCAGTAGCTGCTGAAGGATGTATTTACTAAGAAAGAAACAAAAAGCTAGAGATGGGAGAAGGGGATTGGGGGGGGGGAGCAAAAAGGAAGGAAAGCAAACTGGGTTGGGGGGATCAAATATTGATTTGTTTTGCAGTTGAAACTAGAAGCATCATACATAAACCTATATTTTGTATAGAAACTATAGTGTGTGCACTTTTGTTTAATAAAGAAATATTTGATCTGAGCAGGAGACAACATTCTAAAGCATGTCATTTTATTCCCAAGAAAGTATTTGAAGAAAATGACATATCTCAGCACTGTTTGCTGACCATTTTGTCATCTCCTGCTGAGTGTTGCCATTTCCATAGCCAGTGGGCTGTATTGAATCAAATGGAAGCAATAGGTCATTAACAGAAATGTAGACTTTCTGCAGCCCGGAGAGGCTGTAGGAGTATACACACACCCACGCGTATGTATATATGTGTTTATATATGTAGAGAGAGAGAGAGAGAGAGAGAGAGAGAGAGAGAGAGAGAGAGAGATACAAATCCATATGCACATTTTTCCTCTGTCACTTCAACAATATCATGTTTAATGTGGTCTCCATTTTACTGGGGTTTGGGGGGGTATCCTTTTCAGAGGCTGTAAAAACAAAAAACAAATGTGAATTAAATAATTTATGTTTTTGATAATATTAAACATTGCATGAAGATAAAATCATAGTTAAGAAAACAGATAGCTCTGGGAAAGTAGAACAAGTCTTGGCTTTGGAATTGGAGCCTGAGTTCAAATATTGGTTCTTCCTATGTGACTTCAGAAACATCACAGTATCTAATCCTCAAATTCATTTTTCAAATGAGGAAGTTGGACTAACCCAGTGTTGTTAAATTCAAAGAGAAAATTATAGCAATGGGTCACATCTTGTCTTAGAAAAATGCAAATTAACATGATCTATGTTGTATTGCATTCTTATTTATATTGTTGAAGATTCCTAATTACATTTTAATCTGGTTGGGCCTCACTTGGAACTTTCCTGGGCCCCATTTATAACTTTTGGATTAGATGAATCCTGAAGTCCCCCTAATTTCTGCTTCTTTGTATTCCACATAATGTTACTTTAACCTATGCCCATTTACTCCATCAGACTTGCTGAAAGAAATATTTAAAATGAGTTTGATATTTTTTATAAAAATGTTTTCATTTTTTTAATCTAGGTTTAAAAAACTGCATCCCCCTACAGTTATTTAACTGTGCTCACAATATTGATCTAGAAGAAGGTAATATTTTCATTTCAAGCATCACAAATCATTAGAGTATATCCAAACACTATTTTTCAGGGGGGGTGCCACTTAATTAGTGGAATGCTTTTTTATAGGGCTTTTTCAGTGTTTTGCCACAGGGTTTACTTTTCATTAGTTTTAGTATTTGCAGGATGATTTCATCTTACAAAAATAACCTGTTAAGTACAAAACAAAAGAGCTATACTACACAAACAATGCAATGCACTCCATAAAATGTTGTGGGAAACAATCAGACAAACTGAATTGGAAGCCTGACATACTTCTTATTAACTGTGTAATACCAGGAAAGTTGTATGACTCCTCCAGGACTCAATTCTCTTCATTATAAAATAAACATAATGATACTTGAAGTCAGTGTGACCTCCAGCAAAGACACAGAAAGAATGCCAAATCTGGAATCAGAGGGACTGAGTTCAAATCCCTGTGTGAACTTGGGACTATAACTTCCTGCTTCCTTGCCTCTGAAAAGAGTTTTAAGATGCATTCACTTCCCTGACTCTGAATCTATGCTAACTCATAGAGTTGGGAGAAACTACTCCTTTTGTAAACTGTGAAATGCTATGTCAATATAAGCTATTATTGTCATTATGCATTCTCTAGGGCAACTAAGTACCTCCTATGTGAAGGTGCTATAAATTGAATAAGATTTAGCAAATAGAAGTGAATTTCCCAAGTGAGCTAATATTCATGAAATGTACACAAACATATGTCCATCCCACTTTCTCTATCCATAACTGTATGTGCATATTAGAAAATTAAAAATAATGCATGAGAGAGAGAGAATTAAAAATAAAGCATATTTTCTAAAGTGACCTGCCTTGGTGAGATCATGTGCACTGTGAAAATTCAGTCTTCAATTTTCTTTCCTGTTGCGGGCAGCAGGATTAAAAAGTCAGTGATAATAAATGATTCCAAGGTATATTCTCATCACTCGGAGAAGACATTTACATGCAGAACTCCCCATAGGGTTAATGCGCTATGCACCCAAGTCCCCATGTGCCGACATGAAAATAGACTCCTTAGCCAAGAGGTCATCTAAATAAAACACAGTTCCATCATAATGTCATTTTCCCCTTAATTTTCTGATTACTTACATTTGGTTTGGTCTTAATTGTGGATAACTTTAATTGCTTTATCACAGTGATGATTAACTATGCCCATGTCATACCCCTTTGAAGGGGCGGACAATTCTTCTTGAAAGATTCACATGGATGCCCATAGGAAAAAAATAATAATAAGCAAAGAAGGGGGTAGTCTCCCCACTTCCACAACAGTAGACAGCTCTCGTTCATTCCTTATAGACACTGATTCCCTAGTTCATTAAAATCCTGGGGATGAGATTTACATCAAAAAATTTTCATGTTTGGGTGTTTCAGAATCAGTAAAACAACCTTCAAATTGTTCCCTCTCTTTAGATTTTATATTCTTCTGCTTTATTTACATGAAGCAGTCTGCCAGAAGACAATATTGGAAATGCAAAAATATGCCAGTTGTTAACTTGAGTACAAAAAAACACCAGCTTTTAAATAATATCACTGAAAGAATGCATCTCTAAGCTTCTCATTTGTTTGAATTTTTTAGTGCTTCTCTTATATGTTGAGCTAATTATGAAGAAGATTTTTGGGGAAGGCTATCTTCTGGAGATTCATGTATAAGTCAAAGACAAAAAGAGATTAAAGTATGATGTTTTAAGACTTTGGAATAGCTATCAGTTAAATCCTAATAATTAGCACAAAGCAATAGGAATATTGAGGGAAAAATACTAATAATACAGAAATATGTAGGAATATTGAGGGGAAAATACTAATAATATAGAAATGTGTAGGTGTATTTCATTTCTCTAGCTTCAAAAGTGAAAACAGATTTAATTTTATAACATGAACCATTTCTATCATGTTCTCTATCTGTTGTTCATAAATTTTCATATTTCACAACTTTTCAGAGTGATCCCACATCAGCTTCTTTTTTCCTCTCACACTCTGGGCATAAGACATAGCAGTGATGTTTATTATAGCAAATACAGAAAAACAAATACCACCCAGATGGCTCCAACTGATGGAGCTCCCATCAGCAGAATCTGATTTCCCCAGATGCTACCTTGCTGGGATTTAGGCTTGATAAGTGAGGGCACAATGGAGTCCTGTGCCCATTCCTTTGTATGAGCAGGTTAGGTTCGAGGGAAGGAGTGAGTTAATTTCCCCTTCCAGAACAACTCTCTGTGAAGACTGCTAGGATCAGTCATTGTCAGTTTATCAACAAACAAATCATTGTCTCTTGAGAAAGGAGTTAGCATTTTTAAAACTTTGTACAGATTCTCTTTTTTTACCACAGCTCCCATTGAGGTGAAGAAGGTTTATTCCAGTGTCTCATTTGCAAGGAAGCAAATGGAAGCAAATGAAAAAGGATTGATTTGTATTAGGAAAATCTTCTTTGCTTCTTGTAAAGGGTACAAGCCTTGTTGGGGGGAGTTAAACTAAGACTGGGGGATGGGGAAAGAACTGTAGCTAACTTGGAAAATCAGTGGCACAAGAATGTGTGTGTGTGTGTGTGTGTGTGTGTGTGTGTGTGTGTGTGTGTGTGTGTGTGTGTGTAGGGATTTTTTCTCTTTTCTCTTCTCTTATTTCTCTCCTTCTGGAAATCTGGTGCATATCAATTCAAGGTATCTGTACCTTCTTGAGAAATTTGACTATAACTGCATTCTAGATCTAGGTAGATGGTTTAGTGGATAAAACAATGTCTGGAATAAGAAAGATCTCAGGCGTTTACTAGATGTGTGACCCTGAGTAAATCACCTAATTCCTGTTTGCCTCAGTTTCCTCACTTTGAAATGGATATAACATTAGCTCCTACTTCCTAGAATTGTTATGAGAATCAAATGAGTTATTGATTGTAAAGAGCTTAGCACATTATCCAGTGCAAATTAAGTTCCATATAAATATTAATTATTATTATCATTGTCATTACTAAATCAAGAGAGATCTATAGGTTGGTTTTAAGAATGTGTATACATATACAATGATAGTAGCATTGTACATGGAAAACAACAGCAATACAACTGAATCTATCACAATTGAAACAACAATATAACTGAGATTGTACAATTGAAACTAGTGAAGCCATAATGTTCAAGCTGGGTCCCTTTAAAGAACTATAAAAAAAGTATATCCCTTGCCTCTTTACAAGTGGTGGGAAATTATGGGTATGGAACACTATATACAATGTCAGAATTTTTCACTGGGTTAGTTTTGCTAGAATGCTTTTTTCTCCCTCCTTTTCACTGAATAATGAAAAAATATATTATTTTAAATATATAATAATTATACAATAATGAAATAGTAATGTAATATAATAAAGATAGCAAGGGATGACTAGAAAAGACAAAGATATGTTAGGATATAGTGGCATAAAATATATCTTTAATTTTTTTAAATGAAAAAGTTATTTTTTCAAGTTTTATTTGAGGTGGACTTCTCACCAACTTCATCATTCCACTTGTGTCTTAACATTGCAGAGTGGTTATGTACATATGCTACTGAATATTAATAGAATGATGAAATAGAATATTGAAAAATAAAGAAATAGTACCATGTCACTCACAATCAGCCTAAGGAGCCATCAGGACCACAAAGAACAAATCCTCTGAAGAAAAACCATCATGTCCAGCAGACCATTCGGTGGAAAGAGCTAGGAAAGGAAAGCTTGAAATCCAGATGCTGCTGCTTTGGAAATCCTATTCAGAGTATGACATATGGGTCTTACATCTGCTAGGGTTATGCTGGCAGTTGACTCTTTAACTGGCATAACTCCTGATATCAGCAGCCTTGAGGGTTCAATCAGACAGGCATGATTCCATGTGTGTGTAGCAATGCTAAGACCTTACATTATTTTTCTGAGACACTTGTCCTAAAGCACCACCACCACCATCACCACCAAAACCCAAAAACAATTATATTAGTCATCTATTTTTTACATTGGTAGAAAAAATTTGTTCCCTGGGAGTTTTCCAATCTAATGGAATCACAATCTATAAAATACATGATGATGAGTAGCTTCTGATGACTAGAAATACAGGGTGGAATGAGATTGTGGAAGGTCTTGATTACCAGGCTGTAAGTTGATTTATGTTACTATACCTTATCTCCATGTCTATTTGGATTTCAACATGAGGTTTTACTTCTAGCAATATCTCTAATAGGAAAGCAAACATGATCACTTACCAAACCATACAAAACATTTATTAGGGATTCTTTCCATTTAGGATAGTCTTTGTAACTCCCATGTCCACTTGTGTTTTTTTGTTCTTTGTGCTTAGGTTAAATATAATTTTTTTCTTAAAACATAACAAAGAATTTCTTTCCTTTTGATACTACATATAGTATTTCATGACCTCCAACTACTTTATTTTTAATATTACAGAGGTTCAAAAAATCTCCACAAACTCAGGACCTGGGAATTTTAGCTAATACTTATATGGGGCCTTAAAGTTTGCAAAAGAACTTTGTTTATATTATTTTATTTGATTCTCATAACCTTGCCCCCCTGTGAAGTAGGTATTGATATTCCCATTTTACAGGTGGGCAAACTGAACCTCAGAGAAATTAAATCACATTTCCACAGTCATAAAGTGATACTTGCTTATTTTACATGTGAAGAAACTGAGGTTTCACAGAATTTAAATTAAGTTAACACAGTTAAATTAACGTCACATTCTGTCTTCCTGACTACAAGTTCAGCACTCTATTACTCATACCAATCTTCCTCTCATTGAATTTTAAACACTTTTATTATGTGCCTATTATGTTCCAGATAGATTCTCACACTCTGAGGATATAAAAATCCAGTCCAATCCTCAAATAGCTTACAAATCTCTTATGGGAATGACCTGGACACAAATATCCATGATGCCACATAGAATATAAGTCTTCAGGAGAATTTGGTACTAGGAAAATTGAGGCAAATTCCTTTTCAAACAGAATCAGTGAAAGGACATGGCCTCAGAGGCTGGCCTCAGAGGAAAAGGAGGATTTTAAAGGTGGAGTTAGACCAGGGATGTCATCAATGACAGTATCAGCCAGGATACAGAGAAAGAAGAAAGCAAGATGAAAATGGGGAAGGGAAAGAATATGAAGCACATCAGTGTGAGATAATATCCAAATGAAAGACTGATACCAGATTGTAAAGTATAATTTTATAATGTATAATTTAACACTTTATCAAGGAGTTAGCTCTTTAACTAGCAAAGGAGAGCTACCACAGAACTTTTGCAAGGCAGACAGGGTTAAGTGGCTTGCCCAAGGCCACACAGCTAGGTAATTATTAAGTGTCTGAGACCGGATTTGAACCCAGATACTCCTGACTCTAGGGCCGGTGCTTTATCCACTGCGCCACCTAGCCACCCCCCCTCCACTGTGCCACCTACCCGCCCCCTACCACAGAACTTTAAGCAGAAATATGACTTGATCATTTTTAGCATGCTAGGATTTTTACATGGAAAACAATAAGTTTGAAAAGGGAAGAAATATAAGAAAGAACAATTAGCAGAATATTCCCTTATAGACACTTAACAGCTGTGTGATTCTGGGCAAGTCACTTAATCCTATTTGCCTCAGTTTCTTCATCTCTAAAATGAGTTGGAGAAGGAAATGACAAACCAATCCAGTATTTTTGTCAAGAAAAGCCCAAATGGAATCACAAAGAGTCAGACAGTTGAAAAAAAAAATGACTGGACAAAATTCATTCACTAGAGATATTGCTGAATAGGTTTGAACTTTTGGAAATTGCATTGAAAGGATTTGAATTATATAATGAGAAAAGTTGTGACCTTGGCTAACTTGTAGCATGGTGGTATTGTTGATAGAAATAGAGAATTTGGTAGAAGGTGGAACTCAAAAAGAAATTTGAGGAACCACATTGAGAGATAAGGAGCTCAGATGCAGACATTTATTGCAAGGAGCTGTCAAGTATTCCATCATGAAGATAGAAATGTGGGTAAAATTAGAGGTGATTATATAATATAGATTTGGGAGTTCTTTGTATACAGATGATATAATTGAAACTATAAAAGTGCATGAGATCATCAAGGGAGAAGCCAAGTACAGACCTTTGGAGGACACCCAAGTATAGGAGGTAGGATATGGGTAAGAAGCCAGCAAATGAGACAGAGGACAGGTCAGAGAGGTAGTAGAAAGGTCATGGCAATGCAATGTAGTATCCTATAATAAAAAGAGAGAAGAGACAATCAAGAAATATTTAAACACAACAACTAATGAATAATGATAAGTGAAATTTAGAATTTTTTAAAGGTCCTCAAATTTGG
Organism: Macrotis lagotis; assembly: GCF_037893015.1. Taxonomy (NCBI): domain Eukaryota; kingdom Metazoa; phylum Chordata; class Mammalia; order Peramelemorphia; family Peramelidae; genus Macrotis; species Macrotis lagotis. Next base: position 208,510,357 of record NC_133661.1, on the reverse strand, counting down.
TCATGAGTTCATGAGTGTCCTTGAGGAAGACTGAGTAGCATTACAGTGATAGCAGCCAATGTACAGAAGTTGAGGAATGTGTAGATGGTAAAAAAAAAACAAAGTTAGGAAATACTCATATTTCTAAAATTTGGCAAGGAAAATGAAGAGAAGGACAGTAGGGCAGCTGAAGAAAGAAGCACAGTTTTGTTATTCAGTTTTTTCAGTTGTGCCTGACTCTTTGTGACCCCATTTGGGATTTTCTTGGCAAATATACTGGACTGGTTTGCTATTTCCTTCTCCAGTTCATATTACAGTTAGGGCAAACTGAAGAAAACAGTGTTAAAATGATTTGCCCAGGATCATCCAACTAAAAACTGTCTGAGGCTAGATTTGAACTCAGATTTTTTTCTTTTTTCTTTTATTTCCAATTTACAAGTAAAAACAGTTTTCAATATTCATTTTTGAAAGCGTTTGAGTTCCACATTTTTCTACCTTCCTTCATTCCCTCCCTCTTCCCCAAGTCAGCAGGTAATCTGATATAGGTTATACATGTTCAATCATGTTTAAGATATTTCCATATTAGTCCTGCTATGAAAGAAGAATCAGAGAAAAAAAGAGAAAAAAAACAACAGCATGTGAACTCAGGACTTTCTGACACCAAATCCAGCATTTTATTCACTGATCTACCTAGGTTCCTGCAGAAGAGTTAGGAATGGTAATTTTTAGATCGGGGAATAGAACTTGTCATATTTTACTATAAGTAAGGAAGCAGTGGAGGAGAGATTCAAAATACATGAGAGGAGTTGATTTCTAGAATGCAATTCCATAATATGTAGGAAAGTATTTTCAACAAGGGAATGATTACTTGGCAATTAAGGCGGTATCATGAGAAACTATGAAACTAGAGGAAAGAAAGAAGAAAGCATGAGAAAACAGAAGGAAAGCAGTGGTGAGAGATGTGGATCAGGTAACATATGTCTTGGTTTTACTTCAATAGTTAAAAGAGCAAAAGCATGATATGACAGAGTGGTTAGATAGCTTCCCCTAGAGTCAAAAAGATTTGGGTTCAAGTCTTATCTCTGTCTGATATTGCGGGGTCTGGAATCCAGAAGATGCCTCTTCTTGAGTTCACTTCTGCCCTCAGACACTTACTAGCTGTATGACCCTGGGCAAGTCACTTAACCCTGTCTGCCTCAATTTCTTTTTTCTGTAAAATGAACTGGAAAAGGAAATAGCAAACTACTCCAGTATCTTTGCCAAGAACACTTTAATTGGGACAACAAAGAATCAAGTAACAACAACAGTAAAAAAAAATATGACCCTGAACAAATTATTTAAGCCTCTAAGAGTCCAGATACAAGTCTCTAAGACTTTAAATTGCCAGATAAGTTCATGATAGAGGGAGATTTTTCACCAGGAGTTCCCAGCACTGTTTTAAAATCAGAGGTCCCAGGACAATTCAAGGATCCATCAGTGGAAGCTCTTCCTCCACTCATGAAGATTGACACATACTCTGTCTTAATAGAAACACTTCCTAAGTTATGTGGTCAGAAAAAATTAATCATTCAGTGACTCAGTCCTCTGGCAATGAGCTTTTCTACACCTACTGAGTCTGATTTTGGGGCCAAAAAAGTCCCCAAGCGAGCCTGGAGGCAATGAGAAACAGTGCAAAAAAGATTTGCTTTGATATCAGAAGGCTTGTTTTGAAATCCATCTTTTGAAGTTTCCTCTGGCTATCCTTGGTCGAGTAACCTTTATCTCCTTGGTCTTAATTTTTCTCAATTTGAAATTGGGCTTTGCATGACCTCTGAGGTTCCTTCCAGCTCTAGAACCTATGATTCACTTAGATGAAACTTTTACAGGTAGGGCCTCTCAGAGCATAGCTTTTACAAGTGCTATGAGAGTCTTAGAACTATGTTGGGATCCTGAAGCTGAGAAGCTATTAGCCATGTTTCTATGAACAAGTCTATGAGCCCCAGGCTTCTCACTGTAAAATGTGAATAACACTGGCACTTCCTATCTACTTTAGAGTGTGGTTGTGAGGAACACATTTTTTAATTCACAGAGCACTACTGAAATGTGAGTCCCTGCTAATATTCTCTATCTCCTCTAAACTAAAGGTACTTTATATACTAAAAAGGGATAGTTGGTTGTTTACAGTTTATTCTCAATTGCTAAATTTTTTCATTGATTTTTTTCTCTGACTTAATATCACTTACGCAAAGCTTTGGAAGTTTTTTTTTTTTTTTAAGCTGGTACAGGAAGAGTTAATAGTTGTTTTGGAAGTTTGCAGGTTTGCAAGATAACACCTATATTTGAAAGGTACTGCTTAGGGATTGAACTGCATAACTGTGATTGACATTAATGAGAATCAGGTAGTTAAATCTTCACATGCTATTTGGAAGACATTCAGGAGTTTCCTTTGTCCCACTGAGAAATGTGTTCTTTTAGCCCTAATCAAGTTTTAAAGTCATTTTATGCATAACCTAACTAGCTATAAGATTTCTTCTACAGATGTTTTTAATGTAATCCAACCAATACCATCCATTTTTCTCTACATAGTTATAAAATGCCCAAATGCCAGGGTTCCCATAGGGTTATCACTATGTTGCTGGTCTCATGAATGTTGGATTTCTTGTGGCAAAATGGATAAAAGCTTTGGACATGGAGTCGGGAAGAGCTGGGCTCACACACCAGTTCAAATACTTATAAGCTGTATTAAACTGAACATATCAACCCTCTGAATTTAGGCAAGTGCACAACCTATGCAGTCACCAAGGCTAGAGATGATGGGCAAGATTCTGGAAAGAGCAAGTATGCCAGTTTGTCTGGAACAAATATTACATGAAGAGGAGTAATGTGCAATGAACCTGGGAAAATAGAATGGAGCCAGCTTCCTATGGGTTTTAAATGCCAAGCTGCATGGTTTGCATTTTATTCTAGGGGCAAAAGTAATCATCTTAGAAAAATCTAGCACATTATTAGTAAAAGTGCCTACTGTTTATAGAACATTATATGAAGGAGAAAAAACAAACACCAAAACTCTCTATGAATGGGGATATCTTTTACCTCTTCCTCTGAAATCAATTTTTAATATTTCATTTTCTTGCTCTCTTGCCCTTTAAAGATGTTTTGTTGCCTTTATTCCTCATACTTCCTTTTTGATTATGCCACTTCTACATTTCCTTTCCTTTAAATTCTCATTCATCTCCAAAAAAAAGAGTTAATCAGAATTGACCATTTCTGACAGTATGTAAAATATTAAATTCCCCACCTCTATTCTGAGAGGGACAAGTCATTCAACATCTCTTTCCTGAGACCAAGCTTCAGTAAACCACTTTTACAAAGGGTTCATGATTAACCTTGTTTCTGTTTTAGTATTTAACTTTGTTTGGGGCATAATAGACCATGAATTTGGCAAGTTCCTTAAAGTGCCTATTACATCATCATAAGAAATACTATTGAAGCTAAACATCAGAATCTAACATTTTCTAAAATATAAAACTGAAGGGGGCAGCTAGGTGATGCATGGATAGAGCACAAGCCCTGGGGTCAGGAGGACCTGAGTTCAAATCTAGGCTCAGACACTTAATAATTACCTAACTGTGCAACCTTGGGCAAGTCACTTAACCCCATTGTCTGGCAAAAAAATAATAATAATAATAAATGAAATAGAGAACTGAGATTGATACTTGTATTCTAGTAAATTGTTTTTTCCCCATAGTTTTAATCTATTGATTTAAAATCTAATTATTCCTCTGATTCAATAGCCCAATTATTCTGGCACTAAAATTGTACAAATTTGTTTCCAAGTTTATCATTTTTTTGGTTCCATGCTCCAAATTCTCAGTTATTCATTTTATGCCACTCTAATGAAGTGATCATGAAATATAGGCTATAATTTTCAGTTTTTGTGTTTGATTTTCCCTATCAGACTATAAATATTCCAGCAAGAGTTCCTGCATTTTATCTAAACTATCTTTTTAGTGCTTAACACAGTGCTCTACATACAATGCACATTTAATTAATGTTTGCTGAATGAATAAATGATTCTAGTTTTTATTTGTGAAGAATATAAGCCATGGGATCATCATTCATGTTCCTTTTTTGTTCTAGATTTTTCCACAGTGCCACAGACTTCAGTTTTAGGGAAGGTGACATTAGGAGAATAAGGTTTCTTATCTTGGAAAATAATAATTTATGTAGAAGATCTTAAATCTCTTTTCAAACTTTCCTTTTAAAACCAGTATTAACGTATATTCAATGTCTGTGACTCCTTTCTAGATATAAAATGTCAGATTCTATATCTTGATTTTGCAGAAGACTGAAGCATAGTGGGACATTCATTTTTTTGTTCATTTTTTTTTCATACTTTTTTTTCACTCATCTCTCTTTTTCTACCTGGAAGTAGATTTGTGAATTAAGACTTTTCAAATGTTATTGCTTAATTTTAATTTTATAATGGAGGAAGGGTTGTAAACTATCCCAGAGAAGGGTGAAGGGTTATTCACACCTATGGAATCCCAGAGATATAAATGTTTGAATAACATGTTGATGGTGGTTTTGCTATCATACTTATGTTTCCTTTCTTTCTCTCATTTCTTTTTGAGTAATAACACTTATCTTTGTGTCAAAAACTTTTTAAGATGACAATGGCAGCCCAAATCCAATCAGTCCTTTCTATATGCTTTTTGCAGTTTGCAAAGTGAGTTGATCCTCATGATGATATCAGTAAACAGGTTGGGCAAGGGTTGTACACAGAAATCTTTGGAGAAATAGTGTCCTGAGAAGGAAGCCCTGACTAACCTCCATGAATTTATGGTCCTTAAAGGTGCATATCTTAGAAGTGTTTTAAGATGTATAATGCTCATTCACCCCAACTTGGTAGCTAGATAAATAAAAATGATAACCCTTTAAAACAAGTAGGCAATCATTATTAATTCATCTAGACTGTACTATAAAAATGTTAGTCATTTGGAACTAATGTGGCCATAATGTGCTTCTACCATGGGGATTTTGTTGTAGTTTGGCAATTATGTACTTTCCCTTTAAAGTGTTGTTAATAATGACAATAACACTTCTCTTAAAGGCATGTTGTAAACCAGGTTTATCATGGACAGCAGAAATTGTCAGGAGATGCAACAGGGAGAATAAACTGCCCCTTATTAAAGCAAAATAATTGATGTGTTATGAAGTGTTGATTATAGAAAAAGGATCTGAGAGACAGTTTTCTTTATAGTATATTTTATGATTTGAGTCTTGTGAGGATGTTTGAAATTAATAAGATTTCAAAAATCCAGTTTCTCAATACTGTTCTTTTGCCTCATTACCTCTATCTGCACTGTGTAGCTGCTGCTGTTTATCTAACTCATAGGTCTTTAAGAGTCTTAATTTATTAAAAAATATGCTCTCCTTTACACGATGACTTTGATAATTCTTGAGACCAAGTAAAACAAAGAAGTTTATTTTTGCTAGTTTACATTCAGAAAAAATAATCTTTTTGTTGAAAGTTTAAAATTGTTTAAAATAAATCTTAATTATGAACTATGATTATTTCATTTTCTTACAAAAATATAATTTCTCATTATAGCTTTAAAAAACCATGCTGAACATAAATTTCATTGGAACTTTTTTTAAAGAGCTAGAAGAGACCAACAGTACTGTGTAATCTAACCCTACCACTTTTTTTGTGTTTTTTTGCAAGTCAATGGGGTTAAGTGACTTGCCTAAGGCCACACAGCTAGGTAAATATTGCCTAATACTGGATTTGAACTCAGGTCCTCCTGTCGCCAAGACCAGTGCTCTGTCCACTGTACAACCTAGCTGTCCCTAAATCCTTCCATTCTGAAGATGAATAAACTGAAGACCTAAGAGTAAGTAAATGAAAAAGGCAAGATTTGTATCAAAGTTTTATCTGATTCCCAATCTAATGCTCTTTCCATGGTAAATAAAATATAGGGTTTCATACACAAGACCTAATGCCAATGATGATTAGTCCAAAACTTTTACCTTGCCTATTTTTTCTGACTTAGAATAGATCTAGTGACCCTCTACTCCCAGGGAGTCACCATATTAATGTTTCTCTTGAAATGGACACCTATCAGTTTAGTCTTACTTTGTCTTTGAGTTGTGTTTCTACTGTTTGTGACTTTGTTTGGGGTTTTCTTGGCAAAGATACTGGAATGGCTTGCCAGTTCATTTTACAGATGAGGAAACTGAGGCAAACAGGGTTAAGTGAGATGCTCGGGATCACATGTCCAGTAACTCCAGATGAGTTCTCCTGACTTCAGGTCTGGCACTTTATTCATTCTGTATCTAGTTGTGTCCTCCTATAGTCTTACTGAGAAATCAGAACTCCCTGAGTCGTGTGATCTACCAGCCTCTGCATTCCCTGATTTCAGGGGTTGCAAGAATATCCCACCTAGAATGTGACTTAGAGTATTATGACTTGAGTAATGACCTATAGTCAATATGTATCAGAGAGGGGCTTTGAGACCTACTCCAACTCTCCATTATTCTGTTACTTTCATATATTCTTAGTTCTTATATAATTTCATTATTCTTTGACTTGAGCATTACTTGTTGCCATAAATGATACTCTTCCCAGTAGTCTTGTGTGGATGGTGATGACATACTATACTGTTTGGAGTAAGTTACATGGTCATCTGTCATCCTTAATGTCATTTCATGGGAGAAATTCTATTTCCCAGTTAATGCCATTCTTATTCTCATTAAGAAAGAGAAATTCAAAAATATTTAAGGGGAGTAAGTATATGGTGAGTTGGGTAAGGTTAGACCAAGGTTAGGGTTGAGGTGGAGGGAGGATGGCATTCTATTCTGCTAAGAATGTTGCTGACTGCCAAATAATGGAGGTTGAGAATTGTTACACTACATGAAATGTCATTTTTATTATACTGATTGTATTATTCAGCTGTCAGGAGTGTACTTGCTCTCAGGATTTTTAATACCTATATCACTCTGTCCTTTGTCACATAGAAGGACACTTGGTAGCAACACAATAAAAGGAATGCCACCTCTCCCACCATTGGAATTGTCTAAAGAGTCAATGTGATGAGAATGTGGGGTCTGGAAAATAAGATCCTAGAATTGGGGGAAGGACTTTTGGAGGGAGTGGAGTAGAAGTGAAGTAGTTTTGCATCAGAATAATTTAGTAATCAATTTTTCTACTAGCAATATTTCTTTCAACAAGAAATAAGATGCTGGCACTTATCCAAAAACACCTCATCCTGCTACGAAATTACATATTTGATTCAGTTAAGATTGCTCCAACAAAATAAATGAGAGAGAGAGAGAGAGAGAGAGAGAGAGAGAAATGAGGGCAGAATTAAAAGTCTAGTTGTTACTCTTTGGATCCTTTTAAGGGATTTTTAAATTCCTTTTGATATTTATCCCAGGATCCCTAGACTCTGTAACATCATATCATTGTCTTCTTGTGATGGTGAGGACAGAGAGGGAATAAGCATTTGTATAACACCCACTCTGTACCAATACTTTTTGGTGCCTTACTAATGTGGTGGTGCTTCTCATTATTACCATTTCACAGTTGAGGAAAGTGAGGCAGAAATAGTTTAAGCCATTTGCCCAGGATCAACAGCCAATATGTGTCAGAGATACATCAGGTCTTCTTGTCCTGTAAGCCAACTCTTTATCTGTTTCTACACTGTGCAAATGAGACCATTTCAGCTATTCCTATTATTTACTAGGATTTGTCTACATTTCCAATGAACCATTCAAGAGTAAATAACTAATGTCTGTCAATCCTACAAGGAAATTATCTAACTAAAATACTATCATTTTCCCAATGCCATTTGGCCATCCAAAATGAAATTTTTTATGTATTCTTCCTTATGTTATAAATCAGTGAAAAATCTGAGAACTCTAAATATTGCATGTCATCTTTTTCCCCAGTTCAGGACAGTATCATCTCTATTAATGATCATTTCTTTTATCAGTGAGGTTGATAATGAAATTGGAATAGTTTTGTTTCTCTCAAATGCAATACTAACCATGAAACCTTACTAGTTCTTTGCACCTCACTTGGAAATTCCTGCATCTCACAGTAAAGATTTTAACAAACCCAGTTTTCCCCAACATTGATCCAGCCCTGGGCCCTCTGCCCGGGTGGAGGAATTTTAAAACTTTTTTTTCAAGTGTTCTCAAATACTTCTTCATTCGTTACTTAGACTCTGAATTCTGGATTCCTTTTAGAAATTCATTCTTAATTTTGTGTTCTATCTCAATGATCTCTTCTGTTTTTTAATTCAGAGTGGGAAGTAGAAAGCAAGACTAGAAGAGAGAAATTGACATTTGTGCAGAGCTAGAAAGATATTAAATTGAAATATTGTGGTCAAAAATAGAAAAGAAATTATTTCATAAAATAAAACTTAGTAAAAAAACTTTACAATCAGTCTGAAGGATAATATGTGAATATATATATATATATATAGTGCATATATGTAAATGTATTTTAGTAAATCTGAAAGTATCTTTACCCATTAGGATGTTGAGAGCTAACAAAGACTGTGGTCCAAACTCTTGGATATATTAGCATGTTAAAAATTACTAATTATATTTTGTTTATTAAAAAGTATTTTGGGGGTGGCTAGGTGGCACAGTGGATAAAGCACCGGTCCTGGAGTCAGGAGTACCTGAGTTCAAACCCAGTCTCAGACACTTAATAATTACCTAGCTGTGTGACCTTGGGCAAGCCACTTAACCCCATTTGCCTTGCCAAAAAAAAAACCTAAAAAAAGTTTATTGTTGAAAAGAAATTATTTCCAATAATATTTAACTAAACAATTAACCCATTTATGAAATTTAAATTAACCCATTTATTGAAGGCTTGACATTTTCAGTTTTAAGAAGGTACCTGGTTGGGAACTGTAAGACTATTATTAAAAAACCCATGTGTTTGTATGTCTGTTATTTAATCTCAACCATTTTGTTCTAGTGAACTATTTTAATTCAAATTAGATGATTTATATAAAAGATATATTTAAAAGAAAGACTTTTGCCTCTCGTCATAGGAGTTCTTTATAGTGTATAGTCTGCAGAATATGTAAGTTTTAGGTGACAAAAATGGTGCTCATTTCTTCTTATTTTAAAATTGTCTCTGGTTGAATATACATTTATTAAAAAAATGAAAAATAGAAGACCAGGTAAGTTCTGAGATAAAGAGCATTAATAACTTTTCAGGAAAAGTTGTAATGTGACATGTTCAACTAAGAATTTATCAATCTAAGGCAAGCATTATAAGTAATGATTTAAAAGGAAATATACTTCCTAGTACTTCTTTATGATCAAAAGAGAAGAAATTCTCTCCAACCTAATGTTCAAAAATGAATTTTATTTTAACTCCTTATTTGCAATTGGCCCTTTGAAATGAAGAAGCATTTTCTTTTTATGCTTTTTTCTCTCTCTATCATAATTTTTTCTTCCTTTCTTTTCTTGAGTGTGAATAGATAAAGATATAGATCTGAATATAGAAAAAATAGATATAATTATAGATTTAGATATAGTCAAATAGAGATATAGATAGGCATATGGGACAACCAGATAGTAAAATGGATAGAGAGCACTGTGCTTAGAATCAGGAAGACTCATCTTCAAAAGTTCAAATTCTCATAAAAAAAACAATACTATAAACAAATTAGAAGATCAAGGACTAGTTTACCTGTCAGATTTAAGGAAAGGGAAGCAGTTTATGACTAAGGAAGAGATGGAGAATATCACTAAAAACAAACTAGATGATTTTGATTACATTAAATTAAAAAGCTTTTGCACAGACAAAACCACTGTAACCAAAATAAAAAGAAATGTAGTAAACTGGGAAACAATCTTTACAACTACTGTTTCTGACAAAGGACTCATTTCTAAAATATACAGAGAACTGAGTCAAATTTTTAAAAAAAGCCATTCCCCAATTGACAAATGGTCAAAGGATATGCAAAGGCAATTTACAGATGAGAACATCAAAGCAATCCATAGTCATATGAAAAATTGCTCTAAAACATTACTTATTACAGAAATGCATATTAAAGCTTCTCTGAGGTACCACCTCACACCTCTCAGACTGGCCAATATGACCAGAAAGGATAATGATCATTGTTGGAAGGGTTGTGGGAGATCTGGGACACTATTACATTGTTGATGGAGCTTTGAACTCATCCAACTCATCCAACCTTTCTGGATAGAAATTTGGAACTACACCCAAAGGGCAACAAAAATGTGCATACCCTTTGATCCAGCAATACCACTACTGGGTCTATACCCTGAAGAGATTATGAAAAAGGTTAAAAACATCACGTACAAAAATATTCATAGAAGCCCTGTTTGTGGTGGCAAAGAATTGGAAATCAAGTAAATGTCCTTCAATTGGGGAATGGCTTAGCAAACTGTGGTATATGTATGTCATGGAACACTACTGTTTTATTAGAAACCATGAGGGATGGGAATTCAGGGAAGCCTTGAGGGATTTGCACGAACTGATGCTAAGTTAGATGAGCAGAAACAGAAAAACACTGTACACCCTAACAGTAACATGGGGATGATGTTCAACCTGATGGACTTGCTCATCCCATCAGCATAACAATAGGGACCAATTTTGGGCTGTCTGCTATGGAGAATACCATCTGTATCCAGATAAAGAGCCGTGGGGTTTGAACAAAGTTCAAGAACTATTCCCTTTAATTTAAGGGAAAAAACAGTTATCTTATTGTCTGATCTTGTTATCCCTTATACTTTTTGTTTCTTCCTTAAGGATATGATTTCTCTCTCATCACACTCAATTTGGATCAATGTAGAACATGGAAACAAAGTAAAGACTGACAGATGGTTTCCCATGGGAGGGGGTGGGGGAGGAAAGTAAGACTGGGGGAAAAATTGTAAAACTCAAATAAAATCTTTAATAAATAAAAATATCAGGTTTAAAAAAAGAATTAAGAAATATTAAAAAAAAAAGTTCAAATCCTCCTTCAGATTCTTACTCACAGTATGACCCTGAGTAAGTCATTTAATCCTGTTTGCCTCTGTTCCTCATCTGTAAAATGAGCAGGAGAAGGAAATGGCAAACTGCTTCAGTACCTTTGCCTAGAAAATCCCAAATTGGTATCATGAATAGTCAGCCACAAGTAAAATCAGCTGAAAGCAATAATAGATAGATTATATCTAATATTATGTTACAAATAATATTATGTAACATATTAGTAATATACAATGTCAAAACAATAATATTAGTTATTACATGTAATAGAGATAGATTTGAGATGTTAATATAGAGATATATAGAGAGATATAAAGTAAGATAGTAATATATATATATATATATTGAGAAAGATGTATAAATATATATAGAGCCAGAGAGATGGGTACATACATACATACATACATATGATAGATGATAGATACATAAATTTAAGATTTAGAGTTGAAGAGTTCATCCAGGCCAATCTTCTTATTTTATAGATGAGGAAAATGAAGCCAGTGTTGGGGGGGGGGAAGGGGAAAAGGTTAAATAACTTTCCCAACTTCACATGTATGTTGTTTCAAAGATAGGATTTGAACCTGTTTTCTGACTCCAATTATTGCTTTTTCCATTAAAATGGGCTTCTCATCCTGCCCTACCTCCCTTAACCCCATCTCATTTATATTTCTTTTTTTTACACTTAGTGGTATTTTATTTTTTCCATTGAGATATAAAGATAATCTTCAACATTCATTTTGTAAGATTTTTGAGATCCAAATATATCTGCCTCCCTCCTTTCCCTGTCTCTTCCCTGAGATAGCAAGAAATTTGATATAGGATATGCATGGATAATCAAGTTAAACATGTCCATATTAATATATTATGAAAAAAAGAATCAGAATAAAAGAGAAAAATCACAGGAAAGAAAAAAATAACAAAAAAGAAATGAAAATTGTATGCTTTGATCTGCATTCAGATTCCATAGTTCTTTCACTGGATGTGGATGGTATTTTCCATCATGAGTCTTTTGGAATTGTCCTGGATCATTGTATTACCAAGAAGAGCAAATTCTATCATAGTTGATAATAGTTGCTGTTACTATGTATAATTTTCTCCTGGTTCTGTTCACTTTATTCACCATCAGCTTATGTAAGTCTTTCCATGTTTTTCTGAATCCCTCTGCTCATCATTTTTTTATACCACAATAGTTTTCTATTAGATTAATACACCCCAACTTATTCAACCATTCCTCAATAGACAGGCATCTCCTCAATTTCAAAATCCTTGTCACCACAAAAAAAATTGCTATAAGTATTTTTACATATGGGTTCTTTCCCCTTTTTATGATCTCTTTGAGATACAGATGTAGTAGTGGTATTGCTAGATCAAAGGGCATGCCATTTATAGCCCTTTGGGCACAGTTCCAAATTGCTTTCCAGAATAATCTCATTTATACTTGCTTCTCCTTTTCTTGTATTTTCCTATTTCTTTTCCTGCCCCTTTTTCCTTTCTTCTTTATGCTCCAATATTTGTGTTGTTAAGCTTTAGTTCATCCTAGACTTAGTATCTTTAGCAAATAATGCTTATTGAGAAGGAATTTTTCTTTGGATATATATTTTCCCTTTCATAACATTAATTAAAATCTTATTATCTTTTGAACATTTTTTTCAAGTTGAACTCTTACTTTACCCCAATTAATACGGTATCTTCAGATGATCCTCTACTAAATAATATGCATAATGTTGACATCCCACACCTTTGCTTAGAAATCCTAAGTAACTCCCTAGTGCCCATTAATTAAAATTTAATCCTGTTTCTTGGCAGTTGAGACCATTTACTTTCTGACAGCAATGTATTTTTCCAATATTATGTGATATTACACTTTCCATATATTTATGTGATTAAATATTTAGAACCAGATAAAAATCTTAGAAGTCATTAAACCTAACTTCTTCATTTTATTGATAAGGAAACTGAGGCTTATAAAGGTTAATGACAGGGGTGGGGTGGGGGGGTATTACATATCTAGTAGTAATTATAGGGAGATTTTGAACCTCTCTTTCTGACTGAATTTAATGGTCAACTTCTATCCATATTGCCTCTCTGTTTACTTTACCATTTTTGCATGCCTTTCTTTACCTATTGGATTTTTGTCCAACATTTAAAATCTAACATAAAGATAGAAAGTCTTTCCTCATCTTTTCAATTACTATCTTTTCCCATATTACCATATGTAACACTTTATTTGGCACATCTCTAGAGTATTTATTTAATAGCATTATGTATTATAGTAATCTACATTTTAATTTTATTCCCTTATCAGCCAATAATAGTTTCCCAGGTCCTAGTATGCGATGTGCCTACATCTGGTGCCTAATAAATGCTGTATGAATGGATGAATGAATGCTATAAAATGATGTCTGGTGGGTAACATTCATCAATAATTAGAAAATTAGTAAATTGTGGCTATTTAGAAGCATAGGACTTAATGTTTGGCATCTCACACTGATGACTTCAATAGGAGTTCCAACTGCATCAAAATGGTGCCTATTGAACTTAGCAAAGATCATGTTTTTAGTCACCCTTTTTGTTCCTAACACAAATTATTCAACCAAAGAATTGTTTAAGTATATGTGTGTCAGTCTATTAATCTAACAGTCCTTAATAGCAGTTAACAACTTTGTGACACTAGCCTCATTGCTCCCCATATCTTTGATTGGGATACTCATCTAGATTTGAAACTCCTCCTTTCTATGGTCAAGATTTTTTAACTTAAGCCAGACTGCACCCTTTCCATCTCTTATGGGGTGAACTTTTCATTTACAGTTTTCCCAGAAAAGGAAAAAAAAGAGGTTTATTTACTCATGTAACACACTGAAATAGTTAATTTGCAGGGTTGCTGTTGAATTATTGCAGATTACACTGTTACAAATGGCAAAAGAAGGGACCCTGGTCTGTGTGGTAATACTGTCAGGAGCCCTGTGGCTGTTGGCTCAGTTCATGATGTATTGTACTGCTAGCATTTCAACTCTCTCAGGGGATCTCTGGTCCTACCATAAGGTCAGGAGTTAACTACTTGTATTTTAGCTGTGTACTGCTATCAATACTGCTCCTATGGAAACCTCACTTGACGTCATTTTGGGGGCTTTGCTACTGTAGCCAAGCTTTAGTTAAAGTCAATAAGAGCATTAGACCGTTGTCTGTATTATTACTTGCTACTTCCTGCCAGCAATCTACCAATTCATTAGCAGAGAGTTTTGGAAATCTCACTTGATTATTTATGCAGTCAATAGCAAGTCTTGTCTGCATTCATAATTGTTTGATTTTATGGCCCTTTCTTTAAACAAACATTGTCTATGGTAATGTGATGCCCTGATGGATGGGAAAGGTTTTGTCTGTGAATATCATTTAGATAATTAAAAATGACAGATGAAATCGCCCGCTGTCTTGACCTGTACTTTGTTCCCTCAGTGATGCTGAAAAGATGCTGATTGCTGTCAATCAAAATCCATTGGAGGTTTGTAAATTCTGGCTGCTATGAACTCTGACCCCCACTGTTGATCTGAAATAGATAATAACCTTGAAATTCTATTAGAATTTAAAAATAGTTTTACCAAAGGGGCATTATATATATATATATATATATATATATATATATATATATGTATACATACATATATATGTGTGAATACCTATATTCACATATGAACACAGACCTATATGCATATATATACACACATATATATGTATAAATGTATTATATGTATTTCCCCCTTCTCAAACATGAATACTTAAATATCAGGGTTTACAATCTCCACAACTCAAGTAAAATATAGTACTTAGCAGAATATAGTATAACAAATCTGAGCAAAGATCTTATGTTATAAATACAAATTCCTGGATTGAATTCATATAACCTGCCCTGTCCTGTTTAGCAAAACTTTAGCTCTTACATTTTCATTGGGTGTTAACAGTGTTTGAAATTCATTTTGCTTCTTTTTACTGATTCCAAAGTTTATTGAATTATTCTGGCAGTACCTTGCTCTGAATTTATTGCATTTTTCCCTCCAAGCTCACCCTGTGAGATTATTTTAAACTGCTATTCTTTTCTCAAGGCCAAAGGGAATGGCATCAACCAGCATACTGAAAAGTATGGAGATTCTGAGGCCAATATTTATGCCCCAAAGTTCTAAACAAACACCATCAGAATCTTGGGTCAAGAGATCAGCTGGATAAATGCACCTGCCATGCAAATTGTCTTTTATCATTATCTAGACACTTAAAGTAGACTCAGAAGTCACATTGGTATTTAAAATGCACATAAAGGCAATCGGAGAAAAATAACACTCCCATCGATCAATATTAGAGGTGTCAAAGTAGTCGACAGCAAAAATAATTAGCAAATTTTACAGGCTGCACAATAACAACAATTAGGCTTTTTGCAATTTTTAACACATAAGTAATATGTACTGTATAGTAAAAGTGCAGTGAGAGTATTGCAAAGAGTAGGCTCTCAAGAAAGGTAAATAAAACAATTTTTGTTATGCCCATTTTTCAGCTTGTAGATTTAGCTGAGGCTACTTTTCATGCAAAATGAACACTCTTTCAAATTATATTTGTCACACTAGTAATTATTGGAGAATTTTATAGGACTGGGTGAGGAAGAAGAAGGGAGTTTTTATTTTTTAAACCTAGTAACTTGATTTATTTTCATGCCTCATTGGGGAAGGATCCATGGCAAATCTTGTTCGAATAGATGTTGATAAAATAATAGTTCAGTGTCTCACTGCCTACCCATCTTCATAGTCTAAGTGAAATGCCTCCTAGTCCATGAAGGCTCCTCTAACAACCCTCTAAATATCTAGAGAATTGATTTTTTAAATAGTCGCTTAGCATTTATCATACCTTTTTATGTATAGAGGTCTTATCTTACCAATCAAATTGTAAACACCTTGAAAACCAAACCACAGTACCCTAAGATTTGCGCATTACAAATAATTATTGGTTGGTCAATTAAATACTAGGACAAGCCTTTGAGTATAATGATAAGGATTATTATAGATTCCACAATGTGGTGAAAGGGAGAAAATGCTGAAGATCTACTATCAAAGATCTACCTTAAAATTATGGTTAAATTATACATACTAACAGCAACAGTGAGTGATGATCAACTATGATGGACTTGTTCATTTCAGCAATACACTGACCAAAGACTATGCTAGTAACCTTGAGAAGAATGAATTTAAAGGGAAAACTCCATGCTAAAAGAAAGGTCTTGCTTGCCTTTTCATGCTATT
This sequence comes from Macrotis lagotis, assembly GCF_037893015.1. NCBI lineage: Eukaryota > Metazoa > Chordata > Mammalia > Peramelemorphia > Peramelidae > Macrotis > Macrotis lagotis. Next base: position 208,494,094 of record NC_133661.1, on the reverse strand, counting down.
GGACTATAAGGAATTCTTTCTTTGTTAATATTCAGTAAATCACTCATAGAGACTGTTTAGTTAGGTATTAAGTCGTTGCTCTTGTGAAAATATTTGAGGTGAATGAGCTTGAAAGGTGAGTTGTAAATTTTGAAAAAAAACTTCATTTCTAGTTATAACATTTTTTTTTCTGATTCTTAGGTACTATTGTCTAGTTTCCATATTTTCTCATAACTAACTTTTTGTTTTTCTTAAAATAAGTTACCAAGATTTTCACACAAGGAGTTTTTAGGTGATAACAAAAAGGGAAAAAAAATATTGACACTGTAGTCAGAGGATTTGTATTAAAATTTTATTCCATGAACTGGGATAAAACTTCAAACCTTCCTGGGCCTCAGTTTCCTCATAAATAAAATCAACAAGTTGCAAGTGAAGGTCTATTAGGTCTCTGTGAATTTTAGACTTATGACCATTCTTGGGTTATGTCTGTATGATACTTTACAAGAAAAACTGAAGAAGCAAAACCAAAATCAGTTAAATTTATTGTCATCTAGTTAGTATGAGTACAAGTACATAGACCCCATTACTATTCGGTCATTTCAGTTGTGTTGGACTCTTTGTGACCCCATTGGAGGTTTTCTTGATGGAGGAAACTGAGGCAAACAGGATTAAGTGACTTGTCCAGGATCACACAACTAGAATGTGCACTCCAGGTCCAATCATCTTTCCATCTGCCATGAAATGGGAAAATGGGATTTGAGAAATAAAGTTAGAGCTAATAATGAGTATCATTTTGTTGTTTTTCTTCATTTGCTTCAAACATGCACAACTCTTGCTGACCTGAATTGAGATTTTCTTGGTAAAGATAATGGAATAATTTGCCATTTCCTTCTCCAGTTCATTTGACAGATAAGGAAACTGAGGCAAATAGAATTTTTAAGTGGTGTGCCCAGAGTTACATAGTAAATGTCTCAAACTAGAACTCAGGTCTTTCTGAATTTAGACGTGGTACTTTCTCCACTGTGCCATCCAGATACTTGAAAAAAAGTTAAATATTTTTCTCTAACATCAAACTGAAATTTAACATTTCTTTCAATTATGAATCTAGGTAATAAAATGATATTTTGAAAATAGATCTATAAAGCTTTCTCAGGCTGCCAAGAGGTTCTATGTCACACGAAAAAGTTATGAATCCCTACTACAAGAAATGGAATAGAAGCTAGATTAGAATCAATGTTAAAATACCACAGTTCTCTAAGAGCCCAGATAATCCTATACACCATTATTCTCTACCTCTCCAAAACACACACACGTACACACACACACACACACACACACACACACATTGCATAAACATACAAAAAAATTACACAAATAAACAACCAAGATGAGTCTTGTTGCGTACCCAAATTTAATCATTTTAGTGGATTTTTCTTTTAAATTCTTCTGTTTTTGCTTTGTTTTATTGGATGGAGTCAAGCTGCTTTATATGTGTGGACACAGCCTTAGTGCCCTGGGGGTCTCCATTGATCTTTTCTGTAGGTCTCTTCTAGAGAAGTTGTTAGTAAAACCTTCTGTCGGTTTTTACTGGCAAGAAAGATTGAGAGAGAATGCAGGTTCGAAGAACAGATGTGTTTAGGAAACCATCTCTTCCCTACCTGATTGTCCCGTTATTTTGAGAATGGCAGTTCTCACTGCTTGGAGAAGAGTTTAATTTCCCAAAGATTAATGGCATCACAGAAAGTTAAATGAACTGAAGGGGTGGCCCCTATATAGGGAGACCTAGTCAAAAAATCATCACCCAATTCCCCACTGTTATTGGCAAGATGATCACTGATCCTTTGTTCCAGTGAACTAAATGAATTTTGAATTCTCTGTATATTTAATTATCCAAGACCGAGACCCTGTTTATTTTCCTTTTTAGAAATAAAACCAGTGGAGGTGGCTCTCAGTGGAATATTCTGTTCACTAATTACTTCCCCAGATCTCAGCACTATTGTAACCTGGTCTTGGCAGTATGCACTAAAAGTTACTTGGATTTATTAGCATACTTTTATAAGCAATGTCTCTTAGCAAGGAAGTTTGTTTTGCCAATCTGATTTCTGGCTATAATTTACACTATCTGCTTGTCTATAAATGTACCATTGCTTTAAATAAGTGCTGATTTCGTGAGATTTGTAGTAAAGGTATAGCAGAGTAAATCTATAAAATATTGAAAGCAATTTACCCATGAATGTATCCCATCCATTTTTTGGAAATGGGATTTTATTGCAGCAGTGTCATTCCCAGATAGCAAGAAAGTGTTGATTGTTGATTTTGAAGAGATTAAAATGGCTTAAAATTACTAAATTTGATTTAAAGTGCATAAACTCCCCATCTATGAGTATAAAGTGATTTTTTTTAATTCTTAAGGGCTCCCGAGGTTATTATTTTGCTACAATATGAAAATGAATTGTGACAATAAAGACCGTGATTACAAGCCTTTCAGGCTGTCCCACTGTGACAATTAGCTCCCAATTGTTATCCCATTTATTTATTAGAACACTAAGGACTGGGGCCGTCTTGACTTGTAACTGGAAATGGATTATTATTGAGATTGGTTATGAACATAAAGGACTTTACAATAAAATAGTTTATTGGACAAGGGTAACAGGACATTTCAAGATGATTTAATTGAGTCACCTCTGATAGAATCCAAGAATGTTATTCTAAAAGCTGTCCATAACAGGTGACTCCTCCAAACTGCATTTTTGTTTCCTTCTGAGGACAAACTTTTAAAATAAGCATATTCCTCATGCAGAGTGTCTGACACTGCCAGCAGAATGATCAAAGGGAGTATTTTTTTTTCTTTGGGAACATGGAGTACTTGCCTCCTCCCCAGTACAAGGTAAGATGGACGTCCCTGAAAGTATGTGGGCTGTTTCCTAAAGAGCAACAAGGAGAATGAGGAAAAAGACTACATTAAACTTTCAAAGGGACATATGTTTCAAACAGACTTGTTCAGCACTAACTCCCTCTATAAAAGCAGACTAGCTACACAGATGTTTCTTCACTGGTAGATGGAAAGCTGATGCACATCACAGGGGGCATTACAAAGACAGACTGAAACTAAATCACCTCCCTACTTTCTAAAATGTTGGCCATAAACCCAAGAATTCCTTGGACCAACTAAAGGAAGCTGCCTCCTCTTTTTATCGAGTAGGATTTTTTTCCCTTGTCTCTTCTTGTTTCAGAGGGATTGTGTACTTAGTTACCCTAAACAATAATCCCAGTTATTCCAAAAATTTGGTGTCTGTGAACAAAGGATGTATTTATAGATGGGAGAACTTTAAACTATTAGCCTCTTCATTTGGCTTGTTCCTGTATCTTCAAATATTTTAAAAGGGTACATACAATAATTCAACCATTCTCAACAAACTACTTTTCTCTACTAGTGTACATACACGAGAATATTTTGATGAAACAGGAACCTTGGTTTAGCTCTGACATAATTGGGAAAAGTCACTAATTAAATATCCAAATATCATTACACAGACAACCTTTGCATGTTTGACTGTAACCTAGCCCTTCAGAATTTGGGCAACAAAATCTTTCTTTACATGCTAATACTGTCACTTCCATGACAGAATTGTTGAATTAATAATGTCTTATATTTGTATTACACTTTATAATTGAAGAATGTTTTGACATTTTTTAGTGAGGGGCAGCTTGGTTGAATCAGAAAACTTGACTCTAGTGCCAAAAAATCTAGGTTCATAACAAACTTCTGACCTTGGACAGTTCACTAAACCTTCCCGGTGCCTTCATTTCTTCATCTGTAAAATAAGGGGGGTGGGGTGAACAAGGTAACCTTTGCAGTTACTTTGAGCTAGATCTGTGATGCTTGAATCTATTTTCATCCTTTTAATCACTATGTATGGTGTTAATAGAGGTAATATTACACAATATTTTTGGATATGGAAATCAATTAACTCCAGTTCACAATAGCAGTCTTCTGGCTCTAAACTCTGTAGGTGGCACAAGAAATGGAGCTCTAAGGGGCGGCTAGGTGGCGTAGTGGATAAAGCACTGGCCCTGGAGTCAGGAGTACCTGGGTTCAGATCCGGTCTCAGACACTTAATAATTACCTAGCTGTGTGGCCTTGGGCAAGCCACTTAACCCTGGTTGCCTTGCAAAAACCTAAAAAAAAAAAAAATGGAGCTCTGGACTGAGCTCAAATGCAGTCTTAGATACTACTGTGTATTTTTGTAAGGAAAAAGATGAAATAAAATTTATAAATTGCTTTGTAAACCTTGTAGCTCTAAATAAATGCTAGCTATCATTATTGGAAGAGACAATTTGTCTGTAAGAGATTTCTGACAAATGTGGATGTCCTAATTACTCTTGAGTCCCGGTATTTTTATGACATAAAAACCAAAACAAAACTCTTATTTAGGAATAACTTGTCCTTGGATTTTAAATCACCAAAATCAGTTTATGAAAATAGTGTACAAATTTGCTCTCCTGAGACAATTAGATGATGTAATGGATAAAGCACTGGGTCTGGAATCAGGAGTCCCTCATCCTAATCCAACTTCAGATATTCCTAGTTGTATGATTATGGGTAAATTGCTTGATCTCTGTCTGCCTTGGTTTACTCATCCTTAAAATGGGGCTAATAAGAGTATCATCTTCTCAGGGTTGATATAATGATGATATAATATAATTGTTGTAAAATGCTTTGTAAATCTTAAAGTGATATGAAAATACTAGCTGTTATTATATTTTACCAAGTAATTTCATTCCCAATATTTACTTTAAAAGTGCAACCTGATAAGTAGTTTTCAGGCTTACTTATTCATTGTAGAAATAGGGAATGATTGTAGGACAAGTGAATTCTTTAGAGAAAAAAGTCTCAAAGGTAATATATGAAACTGGTTATAAACAATAACAATAATAATGACCCCCTATATCCAGACTACCTCTCTGGGTTCAATTCAATTCAATTTGAATTTTTCTCATGTGAGACTCCTAAAGGTGGGTAGCGGTGGGGGGGGCGGGGGGAATCTGTCAATAGATAACCTGCAGAAGGTGTGTAAATGACAGAAATGTGAACATTTAAGTATACAAAATTTCTTTTCCTTTGGAGTTTTCCTTATTTTTAATTACTGTTATAACTTGATCAGTGATAACTTGTAGTTAAAAGTTACCTCAAAGTTCTTGTTCAGTTCTCTCTATTTGTGAGCCTCTTTGACTTTACTTGGAAAAGATACTAGTGGTTTGTCATTGAGGCAAACAGGATTCAGTGACTTTTCCAGGGTCTCATAGCTAGTAAGTAACTAAGTCCAGATTTGAACTCAGGAATGAGCCTTCTTGATTCCAGGGCTGGCACTCTATCCAATGAACCATCCAGTTCCCCTGCCTCAATGTACAATTTCACAAAGTTGAAAAAAGAGGAAAGTTCAGTAAAAGAATGATAGAAATTTAGTCCAAATTTTTGAGTATTCCTAAGAATCAGAGAAAAAGTGAGACTTCACACTTTAGCCTTAGGGAGGCAGGTGGTAGACTGCAAATTATTTGAGTCTAAGATCCAAGGGGAAAAGCTAGGTTAAGGACTATGTCTTTTCTGACAGATGTGACAACCTTTCTCTTCACACTTGACCCCTAGAGTCTCCAGGTCAAGTCCCATTCTTTTGGGAATACAGATGATAAGGTCAGCTTTGGTGTGACTGTTTTGATTGATTTTTTTTGTTCTAGATCAATGACAATCAGGGAATTTCCTGTTATGGACATTGCCTGCACAGAAGCAGATCAGTAATTCATCCATAACTTCTTAGATTTTAAGTGATTTGTCTGTAGTCACAGTCAGAAAGGACTATGAATATAAGTCTAAGACTAGCCTCCTGTCTGTTACATGACATGGTCTTTCCATAAGTTTATTATAAATCTAAATTCACTCATAAGTGAGAGGTAAAACTGAAATGTGCATAGAAAATTAAGGGTATTTTTCTTGCTTGAGCAAACATTCTGCCAGGTAAACTAATGAATTTTATTAAAGGGAAGCCATTAGTGTCAACACAAAGTTGAGACCATATCTAGAGAGATTGTGGATAGAAATCTAGGTCACTCACATGTCCTAAAATATTTCTAGTTCACTTGGAAGAATGCCCTGCTCTTGTTTTCCACCTGTCCTGCTCAATCCCTGTATTTATTGGCATTTGTGAAATTGTTTAATTTAACACAATGTGTAGAAGCTTGGAGGGGGTATTGCAGACAGAGAGGGGAAAATCACTACTTACATTCTGAGCCTGCCACAAAAATGAATTGTGCTAGCAACCAGCTGGCCTGATTTTGTTCTTCCTCCTACACTGTTTTTCCTTTCACTATTAAAGGGATTCCTAAATGATAGGAAATAGTCACATTAGATTTCGTCCACATTATCTATTGCAGGATGCAGAGTCATAATGGTTCTTTTGTAATATGTTAGTGAGTTAGCATACTGAGCCTCTTTCCAAGATGCTAGCAAATGGCCTTTCAGAAATTATTTTCCTCTTCAGAGCCTTGTTAAGAAACCTACCTTTGGGTGTACTCTATAATATTTTTTGATTTAATTGCAGAAATCTGCCAAGTCTTAAAATTGGGTTGCCACATTTAGATGTTGATAGTGAAAGGTTGAAGAGGGGAATGGCAGAATAGAGTACCTGTTTTCCTTCAGAAGATATTTCATGTTAAGAATCAGAATCACAAGCCAACCAACAAAGATTTCAATGACCAAAATAGAGGAAATAGGAGAAACTATTCAAAAAGGTGCCTGGCATATTTCTAGGGGACTGAATTTTGTTTATAACAAGTAGTGGAATGTGATATAAAAGGCATTTCTTTCATTGAGTCTTTGGATGTGCCTTTTTTGAAATTCTTTTGGCGGGGGGGCAGCTAAGTGGCATAGTGGATAAAGCACAGGCTCTGGAGTCAGGAGTACCTGGGTTCAAATCCAGTCTCAGACACTTAATAATTACCTAGCTGTGTGGCCTTGGGCAAGCCACTTAACCCTGTTTGCCTTGCAAACCCCCCCCCAAAAAAAGAAATTCTTTTGGGGAAGAGGAAAAATAACTAAAGAAAATAACTCGAAAGGGTGATAATCATATTTTCTTATATGAATTTCTTTCTACCAAAACAACTTTTGAGTAAGGATAGAGGTACACAAACAGGATGTTTCAAAATATTCTAGAGTTTCATTACACTATACAATAGCAATTTGATAAAAATTATATTTTCTTTTGATTCTCTCCAAGGACTTTTATTACTAAAAATGCCAAAAGAACCTTATTATAATTATTTAGACACCTAAAGTTTGATGAGCCACAAAGAATGTAGAATTTTCAACCTACAAGGGGTTTTATGAGTTATCTGATCAAAGATACCTATTTTACTGATGAGAAAATTGAGCTCCAGAAATATTGTACTTTTCCCAAGGTCACTCAGCTTTTTAATGGGAAGGTTAGTATTGAACTTGCCTATTAGATCCCAGTGTGGTGATATTTGTATTTTGTAGAGCCTAAGGTTGCATTAGATAGACTATTTACTCTGTTTCTTTGAATTGGCACATAAGCTCTGATTAGCTTTGTGTCTTGAATTATTTGGTATGATCAGCAAATCTTATAGTACAATTTAGGATCATTTCTGCCCTTCAAATGGTTTTTTTTTGCTCGAACATGTAGATGCTTTCTTTATCAGTATATACTGCTGTTTATCTACTCCTTTTCATCATGCCATCCTCTCATCTTTCTCTTTTCTGTAAAGACTTCTCAGCATCTGCCCAATATGTTGAAGATCTACTCCCTCTAGACTTTTTAATATTGCTTTTATATTAATGAACTCCTTGGGCCGTTCATCTATTTGTTATTCCAATCTAAACCTAACTTCTTCCAAGGATAGATCTCATTATTAGCATGTTTTTATTTTGTTTTGTGTCACTTCTTATGCACATTACAGGAAAAAATACAGTGGAAATATATAAATAAAAGGGAAAATGCAGAAGAAAAGGTTGGAGACCTTTACTCTTCAAAGAATGAAGGAGCTGATGATGAGATTTTATATAAGCTATAGCTATGGGATCTCTAAACCAAAAATGGAGCCCCAGGATAGGTATAGAAGCAGTGGAAATTCCCCCACAGTCTCCTGACAACCTTTCTTTTATTTTCCAGAATTTACCAGATTACAATGATGCAATGATACTCTACATTCTTACAATGTATTTCCTACCTATATAAATATATGCTATATAATAGAAAAATGTGTGCAGTTTAAGATTTGAACTGCAAAAGCTGCTTTACTAACTGGAAAATTGTGGGGGGGTTCCCCATTCTAAACTAATATAGCAGCAGCTTCTGGCATAGAATGGAAAACTTGTTTGTTTCTCTAAATCAGCATTTCAAAAATACCGAGTCAGAAATGTGGACCTCAAGGCTTGATGCGAAGCAGTATTGTGCATTTTTTTCATAACTTAAACCTAAAAAAATGCAATAGTACAATACATCACTGATACAAGAGCCTGATAGATTTAGAAAATGTTTAGTGAGTGTATTCCGCTTAGACTAGCAGGAACACCTGCTTCTATTATTCAATCACTGATAAAATGGTAAATAGCTTATGTCAGTCATGCTGCTCACATAAAGCCACATAGTTTGCATGTAGGCTTGGTCATCTTTGGAATTGTGCAAGTTTTGTGTTCGATCTCTTTGCTAAATGACTTCATCAAAAAAATTATAGGGTCATAAATAGACAGTGACACCATTTTAATCTTTATTTTTATCTCTCTCTCTCTCTCTCTCTCTCTCTCTCTCTCTCTCTCTCTCTCTCTCTGCTCCCATTTCTCCCAATGGCACTTCTTTATAGACTGAAGAAAAGATAAGAAAGCGTTAAATGTTTATCATAATGGTGAACATCCCAGAGAGTTGTCTCATCCTAGTCATTTTCTTGTAAGGTAGTTTTCTTTTTCTCCAAGGCCATATGAGAGCTATGACTTCAAATTTAGCATATTCCCATGCCTTCTGATTTCTCAACTTCATTAAGCTAATAAACTCCAATATTGGAGAAAAATGTAAAGATATACTTCTCCACTGACTCAGGAGCCAGGAGACAAGAGTATAGGAATGTATCCCTCAGGATAGCTTTTCTAAAGAGAAGCCTTCGGAGGATTACTTACTCTTCCATTTTCTCTTTGGAAAATCTTCCAGTGCCTCAGAGATATCTATACTGCTTCTGTTTGTTTTGTTTTGTTTTTAAATATAACATGATTACAACTTTTGGCAGTCATTGGGCCTTTACTCTCTAGTGGATGGAGAAGAGTTATATTTGATTTTGGTAGCTTCACTCCTTTTCTTTTCTGTCTTAGGTACTTGGTCTTTTGTTAATCAAAGTTGAAGAATTTATCTTTGAATAAATAGATTTTTACTTTTGTACACACTAAGGTGCCAGGGAAGCACTGGATTGACACATTTCTCAAGGAACTGGGTGGGTACTTGCTTGCATTTTGATTCTGAGGGGGTTGTGGGGGGGGACACATATACTCTGACCCTTTTACAAAGGGCAGTCATGGCCAAAAACTCCATTTGATTGCTTGTTCCTTATGAAGAAGGGAAGGTTCTGTGCCAAATAGAATTTGAGACTGAGCCAGGAAGAGCCACCCACTCCGTAGGCTTTCAAAGAGGCCAGAGTCTCTTCCTTCCTCTCTTTTGAGTACTACACTTGAAACTCTGCCAGCTCTCCCTTGGACTTCCTGACAGAGAACAAGTATAGCCAGAGTTTGGCTAGACTGAACTGTACAAATGGAAGACTACTTGGAGCTTATTGCTATACCTAGCTGAAAAAGTCATTGAATTCCATTATTTTCTGTGACAGGATTTCTTAACCTGGGCTCCAAGAATTTTGTTTTGTCTTGTTTTATCTTATTTTGGGAAATGTTTGTCAGTTCAGTAGATTTTATTTTTAAATCTATGTGTTTTCTTTTATCCATTTTAAAATATTCTGAGAAAGGGTTCACAGACATGACTACTAACATGGTTCATGATACTAAAAAAAAAGTTAAGGTTTTGTAGCTTGTAAGTTTTGCTTTTTCATGAAAATTTCTTAAAAATTATTGTTTAGTGTTTTTAATAATATTCAATCTTAATATTCTTTAGGGTTTGAAAAAGTGGCATATGTTCAAAGATAAGAGAGTATTAGGGGATTCACTGACAAATTTAATTGAAAAGCTCTCATCAACTTGCCAAAATGTTTTCCTGCCCTAAATTTTATAACCTTCAGTCTAACCATGTTGCCCCTACCAGATTAATTTTCTTTCTGCATAGATTTGATGATGTTATTTCACTTCTCAAAAAGAATCTACCCTAACAAATAAAGTTCATATTCACCTTGGCATGCTAATCCCTCCTTAGCCTTCCTTCATTCTACCTTTGTAACTTTATCTTTCATCTCTTGACATACTCTGTGCCAGTAGATCTCAAAATAGAATCCTTTTATACTCAATAATTGTCAAGCATGCCAGTGAACTTTATTTTACTTATATAGAGTGATATTTATCATATTTAAAATGAAAACATCTCAGTATTATGAAAATAATTTTGACTACATAGAAGCCCCAGTAAAAGTGTTTCATGGATATATTCAGTTGCTGGAGACCTCAAGTGGTCCCAAATTTTCAAACTTTGAGAACCTGTGACTTTATACTAAAGAAAAAGTGAATACTACTTTTTCATCAGTATATTCTTGAAATATTTCTTGTGCCAAGATTTCCTCCTTTTCTCGAGATTTTTGAAACCCTTGAAAACCAACCTTAACTGTCCTATCTTTTGGAAGTTTTCCTCCTCTTTTTGAAATGTGCTTATTTAAGTGTTTTCTCTTTTATTATTCTGAGTAGTTTATATTTTTGTAAATATTCATCATTTCATTTAGATTGTCAGATGTACTGGCATAGTGTTGGGCCAAATAGTTCTGAATTATTACTTGAATTTCTGCTTCATTGGTAATGAGCTCACCTTTTTCATTTTTGACAGTGGTAATTTGAGTTTTTCTTTCTTTTATAAAATCAGATTAACCAAATATTTATCTATTTTATTTTTTTCGTAAAACCAACTCTTAGTTTTATTTATTAGTTCAATGATTTTTCTGTCAATTTTATTTATTTTTCCTTTGATTTTCGGAATTTCTAAATTGGTATTTAAACTGGGGGATTTTAATTAGTTCTTTTTCTAGCTTTTTTAGTTGCATGCCCAATTCATTGATCTTTTCTTTCTCTATTTTATTCAAGTAAGAATTGAGAGATAATAAAATTTCCCCAAAAAATTGCTTTGGCTATATCCCATAAATTTTGGTATGATGTCTCATTGTTATCATTATCCTGGATGAAAAAAATAGAAGAAAATGTAAAGGACTTTGTAGGAAAAACAAATAACCTGGAAAATAGATCTAAAGAGATAATTTACAAATTATAGGTCTACTTAAAAGCCTCAAAAAAAGATCCTGGAAAACATATATGTTTAAGAATGATATTATTTCATTGCCTGTTGTGCCTTTTAAGAAGATGTAGTCTCCTTCCTTATCCCTTTCAATGAGAGCTATATTTGCTTTTGCTTTGTCTGAGATCAGGATTATTATCCCTGAGTTTTTGACTTCTGCTGAAACATAAAATATTTTGCTCTAGCCTTTTACCTTTACCCTATGCATATTTCTCTGATTCAGATGTATTTCTTGTAAACAGAATATTGTAGAATATTTTTTAATCCATTCTGCAATCTGCTTCTGTTTTATGGGAGAGTTCATCCCATTCGCATTTACAATCAACATAACTAACTCTGTATTTACCTCTATGCAATCTCTTCCCATTTATGCTTTTCTTTTTTCCTTTCCTCTTATCCCTTCTCACCAATGTTTTGTTCCTTTTACCTTTTAACTTTTCTTTTTAATTTTAATTTTACCTTTACTTTTACTTTGATCTTCCCTTTACCAATCCCTTCTTCCTTTTTCTTTCCCTTTCCCTCCCTACTTCCCTGTAGGGTAGGATAAGATTATTAAACTCATTTGGGGATATATGTTATTCCCTCTTTGGGCCAAATTTATTGATGGTAGTATCTACTCAGTGTTTACATCCTCCCTTCTTTCCCTCTACTTTGTGCTTCAATCTTTGTGCTTCTGTATGTGTTGTTATTTATCCTTTAATGCCCAGTCTTCTTTTAGTATAATCCTTCTTTCATGTTTTTATTGTTTTAACCTTGTCTTGTAAACACAGCTTCTCTGTGAAAATATACTCCTATATCTGTTCTGAAAGAAAATAAAGAAAACCTTTCTAAAAAAAAACCAAAAAAGCCTTTCCTATCCCCAACATGAAACCTGGTAAAGTACATATGTTAAATAGGTTCTTATTATTTAAAAAAAGAGTTGGTTGATTGACTATTGATTGGTAAGTAACACTGCCTCATAGTCAATGTCGAAGTACACATCCCCTCTCCTAAATCATTAGAAATATACTTCTCAAAACAAAATCAAATAATAATCAGTTTATACCACAGCCTCTTTTAAAGTACCTCCTATAGGCAAACAATCCTCATGAACTAAAGTTGTGTCTAAATTAAATCACTTCATTTCTCTCTAAGTACATTCCCTCTAATTGTAGCTATGGTATCAAATAAAGAAAAAAATTACTTCATGTCCAGTCCCTCTAAATACTCTCCCTTATTCCTATTACTACAGTTATGTACAAAACCCTCATGAATTAAAGTATGGACCAATGCAAGATAACATCATGATCTATTTATGGCCAGCCTTTCTAATTACACTCCCTCCCCCTGTTCCTATAGTACTTCAACCCTCATTAACCAAAGTATAGAGTATATTTCCTCCCTTTGTTCCTATACGATACAGCCATTGCTGGAAACTCATTGAGGGGAGAGACCCTGTCATTTTTTTCATTTTTCTATTTGTTGGAGTACCTTTCATAGGTCAACAGGTAGAAAAATTTTTAATTGCATTGAATTCCCTCTCTTGGGGTCTATTTTTCATTTTCTTTGAATCCCCACTACTTCCCAGAATACCAGACCACTATAGATGCTTAATTGTTGATTGATTTTGTTAGTCAATTATTCATAATATCTAGCTTTCACTCACAGCCTTGTCTTCTGGAGAAAAATGTATTTTGGATTCTGCCTCTCCTCTCCCCTCTAAAAAATAACCCTATCACAGCTAGTTGCTATTTATTTCAACCTCATAATAGATCCTAGTTGCCAAAAAGTAAATGAGTTTAGGTGTCTGGGAACAGCTTGGTTTATACTGATTTAATGAATAGTCTGCCCTTGTCCTTTCACTATAGCCTATAGGAATGAGGGTTGACCTGGAAAGAGTTCCCCTGGAAAAGTAATTAAGAACTTTTATCTAGAGCAGAAGATATCTTTTCACTTTCCATTACACTACCTTGCCTTTGACTGAATAAAAAGTTTTGAGTCTTAGAATCTGAAAAATGGGTTTATTCTTCCCTCTACTAAGTCACTTGACTTCAAATCTCTTTTTCCATATATTTAAAATATGAATAAATGGTCACAGTGTTGTTAGGAAGAAAGTCATTTTGTAAAGTTGAATTATATATAAAGATAAAATATACATGTTAAAAATATTATCTCATAATAAAGTACCACAGCTTAAAAGTCATAAAATGCCATATTTTCACAGTTAGTAAAGACCTGTCTAGGAACTTTGGGAAGAAACTTGGTTATTGTTCTTCTTTTGTTTTTTTAATCTTGTTTTCAAATCATTTATTGCTGTGCCTGGCTGCAGTGGCAAGAATTAAGAATTACTGCTAGAAGGGACCTAATCTTCCTAATGACTTGTTAGGGTAACTATAAACCATGTGAAGTCACTAATTTGCCTACAAACACCTGAACCTTCTGGAAATACTCTACTGGGTAAGGTTCAAAGAGCTCAACAATGCTCTATCCATTTAAATAAGACCTTTTCAACAACTGTACAAATTCAGAAGGTTAAATGAATAAGGCGAGTCAAGGCTTAGGTCTCCTATATATATAATTGGTTAAAGGGTTACAAATTATCTGTGGCATCTAATGGAATCTTCTATTTTTCTTGTATTAAAATAACTTAATTGAATGACATATTAGTACATATTTATTTGTCTTCTTTTCTCCATCAGAATATTTATTTTCTAGACAAATCTTAGATTTAGGTTGAAAGTGATTTCAGAGGTCATCTAGACCATTTTTTACAAATGATGAAACCAAGACCTGAAGTGGTGGAATAGATTATCTGAGGTCACTCTATTATTCAGGTCTGTTTAATTCTTCATAATCCCTTTTGGGGTTTTCTTGGCAAAAATACTGGAGTAGTTTATTTCCTTCTCCAGGTCATTTTACATATTAGACAACTGAGGCAAATAGCATTAGGTGACTTGCTCAGGGTCACACAGTTGGTAACTGAGGACAGATTTGTATTCAGGAATTTGAGTCTTCCTGATTCTAAGCCCAGGGCTCTAACCACTGTACCACCTAGCTTGCCTGGGAAAGGGTGTTGTTCCAAAGTGACTGATAGTCTCACAACCTACTCTCACAATTCACTCATTGTAAATTGGATACTTTTTTCCCCTTTCTGCTATGGGTGAAGAAAGGCAAAGGTGAGTGGAGCAAAGGATTTAATATGGGTAGGAAATTTATAGTCTTTGAGTTGCCTGGAACAATGAGAGATTAAGTGACTCTCCCACATTCACATAGCTGGTCAAATGTTTAAGGCTAGACTTAAATCCAATAAATGACTGTGCTTCATTCTTATTTCTATCCATTACAAAGTACTTTCAAGAAATACTTGCTTACTAGATCTGGCATTTGATTTCATTGTAAAATTTTAAGAATATTCCTTAAAATTGTTAAGAATATTCAAACATGAGTGGGGAAAATACATTATATATATATATATATACATATATATATATATATACACACACACACACATAGAGAGAGAGAGAGAGAGAGCAAAGATACTTTTTTGCTTTCCTTTTTTAAGCCTAGAAAATGAATACTTAATTATATTAAAGCATTACTACCTCTTTCAAGGTTGAGTACCCAAGCACATAGAAAGTAGGAAATGCCAAGGTTGAGGTTTCTACAACAATAATTCACCACCTTACACTTGTTGTTTATTCAGTAGAATAAATAGTAATTCTGAACATTTTGTAATAGAACAATAATTGAAAACATATATTATATATATACATATATATATGTACACACACACACACACACACACACACACACACACACTAAAATCTGAATCTCAGGACTAGAAGGGACCTTGCGATCATATGACCCAACCTTCTTATTTTCTCTGTGATGAAAATGAGCTTCAGATCAATAAAAGCCTTGGTTCTTGGTTAGTTGTATAGCTGAGATTAGATCCCAATACCTTTGCAATACTCCTGCCTCTCTTTCTGCAAACTCATATCTTTTTTTTCTTTCAACCTTGAATAATGTCTTCCTATGGAATCCTGTGGCTTCTTTCTGTGCCTATCTTTCCCTATGTACAAAAGAGTAGAGCTTAAACAATCAACCTTCTTGGTAGAAGACCTGGTTTCATATGCTGGATCCAATGTCTATTTCATTTTTTCACCATGAAACATTTCTTAGCCTTAGTTTCCCTGTTTGTAGAACCAGGATAACTTTGACTTTAGACATCTACCTTGCAGAACTTATTGTGAAGTTCAAATGACAATGGTGGAAAGGAGCTTTGGAAATATTGAAACTTTGCATAATCATCTTTTGTTATGATTGAGAGTCTATTCTTTGGGTGTTTCATATCTTGCCATTTCTTCTAATGGCTTCTAGTTTCTAATACAATTATATCTTAGTGGAATCAATCCATAGGTAGGGTGCTTTAAGATTGGTCAAATTGTCTTATCTGTTATTTCCTTTGACCTTGTCTCCTCTCCAATTTTCCGACTCATTTTTGCCCTTACTGACTTTACACAGCTTTTAAAAAATGTCCTTTTCTTCTATTCTCCTTTCTGGGAGCCAGCCAGTCATTCTTTTTATAATCAAATGCCTGTGTATCTAGAGGCCATTGGCTAGCATCCAAACGTTTATTGGTCATCGAACACCTTGCATGAGGTAATTTTCAATTATCTTATTAAGCCAGAAGAGTGATCTAGTCTCATTTTCTTTGATTATAAATGTTGTCTATGTTCTTATTACTGTTAATAATAACACTTGTGGAGTGCCAGCAATGTACTGGGCATTGTACCAGATGTCCTGTCCTTCTTTCTCAATCAGACCAGACACTGAGGTGAATGACGATAGCCGAAGGCAAGAATAGTTGCTGCATTTTGTGTAGAATTAGAGGTCATCATATGTTGCTATGAAAAATGTTTTCTTCCCAAGGTTTTTTGCTTTCCCTGTTACCTTATGAATTTCCACTTAAAACAAATAAATTCTACCACTACCACCCCCCAATCCTCATAAATAAGAAAATTGGGTGATCATATAGGAAAAATACTAAATGGTGACTATGAAGGGGATTGTTTCAATATTTCATTGCTATTTCAATATTAAATCCACGGTGAACCATATTTTGTGAATTCAAATATTCCTCTGTGCTTTGGGGAAGGATATATCTTTTTTTAAGTAAAAAAAAATAAGTGGTGGATAGAGAGTTGGCCTCAGAGTTAACACGTCCTAGACTTATAATAGCTACAAACTCTGGACAAGACAAATGACCTCTAGATGCTCTGAGCTGCTCTTTAAGACAATGAGTTGCAGAACAAATATAGATCTGCATTGCTAGAGGAAAGGTCCTCATCATTAGCTACCCATAGCAATGACATCATAAGTCCAGACCTCCCTTACCAATCACTCCCCATGCAATTGTGTATATTCATTACTGGCTGGACTTTAGATTCAATAAGTTCAATGGATGTCATTAAAAAATTGCCTGATTAGAAAAAATGTTGAGTCATTTATGTGGCTATTCATAACAGCCTGAATCCTTTATTGGTATCTTCAGAATGTCTAAAAATTCTCTTAGTATGTTGGGTAGAACATCTGTGGTGACCTTATAGGATGATTTGTACTGAAATCATACAAGATAGACTGGTAGAATTGGACTGCAGTCTGCCTTTATAGAGAGAACACTGACACTGATAAGATCACAAATTACTTAAAGTATTAAAGTATTGACTGAAGTTCAGGAAGCAGAACTTTATGTGATTATGATAGAAGAGCAATCCCTCACTGCCTTTTATGTCTTCCTTTACAAAATCCATTTGGGACTCTACTGAGAGACGGAGCTGTACAATTTCCCATCTTTGCAAATATTATCTTTTGATCCTTACAGCAACCCTACTATTACCCCCCCACGTTACAGTTGAAGAAACTGAGGCAAACAGTGGTTAAGTGACTTGTCTAGGGTCACAGAGTTACCAGCAGTCTGAGGCCAGATTTAAACTCAGGGTTTCCATGACTTTATCCATTTTACCATCTATCTTTCTCTAGGAAGAATGTATTTGTCTTTCATGGGATGATTTTAACTTAGCAAATAGAATTGTGGATGTTTGTTCCATGTCTTATCTCTTTAATTATATTATAAACTCCTTGAGAGAAGAAATTGTTTCTTATACTTTTATCCTACTCAGTTTTGAGGGTTTTTTTTAGGTTTTTGCAAGGCAAATGGGATCAAGTGGCTTGCCCAAGGCCACACAGCTAGGTAATTATTAAGTGTCTGAGACCGGATTTGAACCCAGGTATTCCTGACTCCAAGGCCAGTGCTTTATCCACTAGCCACCTAGCTGCCCCCAGCTTTGAGTTTTTTAAAAAAAAAAAGAAAAAAGAAAAGTCAGATACTTTTATTTCTTCTTAAAATAAGTAGCAGGAGCAATCCTGGCATCTCCTCCTCTATGGTTTCTTTTGGTTTCAGAAACTTGAATTGAAATTGTCCTTTCATTACTTCCCCACTTTTCTCTTAGATAATAGAGAAGATAATAGCCAATAGCAATGCTATAATCTGAAATAGGGTCTGTATACTGATTTTAGTTTTAACACCAGGGTCAGCCCAGCCTCAAGTCCCAGGACAGGAACTGAAGTTTCTTTTATGAATGATTTGGCTATGGTCTTAGAGATCTTAGCCACAATAGCATACTTTCTGCTGTAAGCTCGATCCCTTAGTGCTCTGTGGGATATACTGAGTCTAACCAAGTGACTACTCTTGTCTAATGGCTCCAAGGAATGCTGATTTTTATTGCTGATTTGAACTAAGCCCCATATAAACACACACACACACACACACACACACACACACACACAATCTGTTGTGATCCCTTTAAACATATGGTAGTCGTTCAGCATATAATTGTTGAATGGATGTAGGAATATACTTTTAGTTCATTTCTTACTGTTTTGAGATGAGTAAGATACTTCATTATAGTAGTTGTGAAGGAGTGAATTTCAAAAGGAATTGAAGAAAAGAGGTTGAAGCAAGCAGTGACTTAAAAAGACATATAGGAGTTAAAGAAGGTCTCCATTAGGTCTCTTTTCTTGTCACCTGGTTGGTCAGTTAGCTATCTTAAATCAAAGGGACATTTCAGAGTTGAATTTTTTATTGTCTAATGTACTAAATACCATCTTTCCCTGTTTGTAATCTCAAATGTATTTTGTTGTTGTTCTTGATTCCTTGGAAAAATTCTCAAACTGCAAAAAAATAAAATGCATTCTCTACTGATGTCAAGTTTCTTTTATCTCTATCTGAGCACACAGGTCTATAGAAGCAACATGAGGGCATGGACCTGTTTCTACCTGTTCCTTGGCTCTCCCATCAAGACTACATTGTTTTGGAGTCATTGTTAGTATTTAGGAACTTCAGCATCTTTAGATCTATCTTTTGGAGATAGATATTGATTTTCTTGTCTTTGAATGTAAAGGCCCAGAGTGAGTCCTTTTAACTCATCATCTCAGAGCGTGCTGTGGCATCAGTAGCCAGGGATATGGCAACAGCTTTAAAATGCATCAGAACTGGCAGCACAAGGCTCGCCAGTGTGAGCATTCTGTGCTAAGGGAGTTCTCTTGTAAGTACCATAAGCCATGGAAGCAGATTGTTCCCAGCCAGAGGCAGCTTCCATTGATGGAGATGATAGAAAATGTTACTTCTCTGTCTGCCCTTCTGGAATTACTTCAAATTGTTAAAATATGAAGCTTTCCTTTTCTCTTATCTAAATTCTGCTCCCAGGTATGTGATTGTCTCTAATCCCAGATAGATACAGAGGACTTAGAAAGTATTCCATAAATTTTGGACAGACTATGAGGATCTACAGCTACACTGAATCTATAGAAAGCTGAAATTCTATGAGATGTTAATAATGAGATTTTTCTGTCTTCAGTGTCATTTGGTTCCATTGTTCTTGATATTGCTATTGTCTGGAATGTAAAAGTTTTGATCTTATGATCAGGTTTCATTACCCCCCTTCCATCTCCCTCTGACCCCAAAGTTATTCTCTTATTTTAATGTATGTGATATTTTTAAGTGAGATTATTTATAAAATGATGATTTAACTTTATTAACTCTGAGACCCTTCTAGCCTCATACTCACAATGCTCCAATCTGCTATCTATTTTAGAAGACTGTTGAAATAGATAATATATCTGTCTGATGCAGGCAACTAAGAAACAGTTTTATGTATGTCTATTTGGATGCAGCAGAGTTAATTCATAGTAAGCCCATCTTTTATTTATGGAGAAGGTATATAGATGGAGCAGATTCATAGTGAGATGAAAATATTGTCATTAGAGGAAGTGAAGACAATGGATTATATCAATTCTCATCAAATAAAAACAAAGCAAAATATGATGAAAAACAAAAGAAAAACAAATAAACTCAAAGAGGACACAAATTCAAAACTCCCAGAAATTAAAACAAAATGACCTGAGAGGTCATCTATTTCATCTGCCTAATTTTGTAGATAATTTCCTTGTGATCTATGGTAAACTTGATGACAGCAACATAATTAGTGCCAGGACAAATATTAAAACTCTGCCCCTCCAGATTTCAGATGACAAATATGGAAGCAGTTAGGTAGTTTAATGGATAGAGTGCTGAATTTGGAGTCCTTCAAAAACTTAAGTCTGAATTCTACTTAAGACATTGATTAGCTAGGTGATCCTAGAAAAGTTATTTAACCTCTCTCACCCTTAGTTTCTTCATCTACAAAATGGGGATTAAAATGGGATTGTTATAAGGATAAATGAGATAATATATGTAAATCACTGTATAAATTCTATTATTATTATATCTATTGCTTGCTCTATTTTTATGGCAATGTATATATTTTTAAAATTTTCTTATTTCATTTGTTATTTTACCATGATATAAAATAAGTCTTCAAGATATATTTGTAAAGGAATAACAAATGATTTTACCCATATCTTTCTCCAGTTAGGATAAACTGAGATTTCTCCAAGGCTCTAAAAATGCAATGATGAATCAAAGTTTAAAATTTAGTTCTTAAATTCCGGCCTTCTCAATCATTTATATGAGGTTACTATAATTTAACTCTTCTAATACTTCTATGCTAGATAAGTACTTTTCATCCTTATTCTCAATTTATTATCTAAATGACTATTTCAAAGAGGATAGAAAAATACAAAACAAACAAGTTAGCTGCAACTTCCATACAGTGAATCACTTCCAGATTCTTCTTTAATAAGCCTAATTACCTTAGACTTCCTTTAGAGAGTCCTACCTGGGGGAGCCTATATCAAAGACTATTATTATAGCTGACGCCTTCTTAAATTTCTATAAAGAGACATTACATGATCTAGTATGGAGAAAAAATAGTAAAAGGTACTTATGGACTCTAAAATGATTACTCTTGAGAAAGCATTACCCTTTGTCCATAAAAGTTGTAGAAATAACTGGCAAATTTTATAAGAATTGATTTGTTGAGTACTCCTATCATCTCTTATTTGGAAAAGGTGACTTCAATAACTGAGATTTTTCTAGCAGTTATTTGAAATACTTCAGTCCCATCAACAGATATATTTGCAACCAAAGGGAATAAGAGAAATACCAATGCTAGAGATGAGCAGACCATAGAACAAGTCTTAAAGCTATATTTAAGGGTTTCTAACCCTCTTTCACTTAATCCACTAGATCAAATTCATCTTGATGGTATCAATAAATGGAGCCTTTCTGGAATTCATCTCTTCTATTAAATGTATTGAAGAGATTTTATCCTCTTCAGGTAGATATCTTCTATTATTCCAAAAAGCTCTACGCAATCTAACCCCTATATCTAGTATTGATGGCAACCTGGTATTCTGATTGAAAAGGAAAAATAAATTAAAACCTCTGACTTTTACTAAAAGGACAATAGCCACACATAGATCACAGAATTTTAGGACTTTTCTAACTCATTTCTCCTTGGTATTCAACAAAACCAGAATTCTTTTATTTCCCCTTGTAGACTACCCACTCTCTAAACCATACAGCCTGATGTAAGCTCAGAATGGAAAAAAATGTAGCAAGTATAATGAATGATCAGATTGTTCTAGTCTCAGGTTTTTTTTCTTTTATATCAATCAGCTCTTCAATTAACATTTATTAAACACCTTTTTTAATACTACAGGCACTGTGCCAAGTGCTAGTAAACGTTTACTTTACCATGAAATGTATCTCTTCTCCCTCCTTACAAGTGAACTTTTCCTTAGAAAGGAAAAAGAAGAAAAAAGGAGGAAGGGAGGAAGCAGGGAAATGAGGGAGGGATGGTGAGAAGATTAAAAAAAGAAAAATGAACGAATTTAAAGAAAGAGAAACAAAAATGTATTTTTCCTCCTATTACCCCTTATTACCTCTTCAATGTGGGAGGGTCCGTTTCTTCACCTTTTTTGAGGATACCAGGCTTGTTCATTGTAATGATAGTGCTCAGTTATTGTTTGCCTTATTGACATTATACATATTTTTTTCTTGGTCATAAATTTTCTCATGTTTCTCTGAATTCTTCATATTCATTGTTTCTAATGGTATAGTAGTATTGCAGGGCATTCATTTTTAGCAATCAATCTTGTTTCTTTCTAGTTTTGATATTATAAAAATTATAGTATAAATATTTTGGCATATACTTAACAGCATTTAATACAAAGAAATCAAAAGTTGTCTTTTCTGCCAGTTGTATTATATTGTATTGGCCCCTTCCTCTTAATTTTAGTAACTATAATTCCTCTTCAGAGCTTCATTGTATACCTTATAATTTTTCTAAATATAGCTGAAAAAATACCTTATGTCACTCCCTGGGTCAATGGACGTTGTTTAGTATTTGTTGAGTCATTTTCCAGTTGTATCCAATTCTTTGTGATTCCATTTTGGAGTTTTCTTGGCAAAAATACTGGAGTGGTTTACCATTTCCTTTTCCATGTCATTTTGCAGATGAGAAACTGACGCAGAGTTAAATGACTTGTCCAGTGTCACACAGTTAATAAATATCTGAGACTAGATTCAGACTCAGGAAAATGAGTCTTCCAGACTCCAAGTCCAGCATGCTATCCACTGCATCACCTAGCTGACCTGAACTGTGGAGATTCCCTTTTGTGTTATATAGCCAATATAAATCATCTCATGATGATACCATCTTAGATTACTTTGAAAGCATAGCATCCAGGACCAAGATTGTATAAGCAAAAGTAAAGTCTTGTCTAATGAGATAGAATCTCGAATATTGTGTTAAATTTTGGACACTTTATTTAGGAAGATCATTGAAAACTAGACAACAGAGACAAGAGGGATACCAGAATATTAAGCTACCTTGAAGTCATGCCCTATGAGAACCAGTTGATGGAAGTAAATATTTTAAGCTTGAAAGAGAGAAGACAGGCTGTAAATAATAACTATCATCTATAGATAAGCAAAGAGAGCTAGTTCCTTTTGACCAAGAGTATGAAAATAGATAACAGTGGCTAGAAATTAGATTTAGTATAAGAAAAAAATTCTTAGTAGAACTATCCAATCAATTAATAAGCATTTACTAGACTCTTAGCACTGTCTGCCAGGCCAAAAATTGAAATGGGCTTACCTTTGGGCTAGGTGACCTGTTCAATATATTAGAAGGTCGAAAGAATTCTTGTTTAATTACATGATAGACAATGTTTTCTCCATTACACCTTCCAGCAAATCACTTCTCTCTAATCCTCAGGTTCCCCAGTTATAAAATGAGTGGGTTATCAAAGCGATGATTGATAAATTGCCTTCCAACTCCAAAATTCTGTAGGTCCAGATATTCTACTACTTAATTTTCCACTACTACGCAGTCCTTATCTATATCTTTTTTTAGGGTTTTTTTTTTTTGCAAGGCAAATGGGTTTAAGTGGCTTGCCCAAGGCCACACATCTAGGTAATTATTATTAAGTGTCTGAGGCCAGATTTGAAGTCAGATACTCCTGACTCCTGGCCCGGTGCTCTATCCACTGCACCACCTAGCCTCCCAGACTACATTCTTTTGTGTATTTTATTTATTTTTTGATCCCCTACTTCTACCTTACCCTGAGGCTCAGCCTTTGGCTTTCTAATTTAATTTTCTCAACATCTGCTCCTTCAGAGAACTCATCCATGCTAGAATCCTTCAACTGTCTCCTATTAGTGACTCCATGATCTCTAAATCTAATCTCTCACTCAAGAAACTATAGTTAACCAAAATCTTGTCTAGTATCCCCAGCTATCCATAGAAGGATTTCCCATTATCATCTCTATAGCAAAATATCCAAAACAAAATTTAATTTAATCTTACCCCCCCAAAAAAAATTCTTAGCCTCCCTCATCAACTTCTTTATTTGTAATAATGATATCATAATTCACTCAGTTTCCCAGGCTCAAATCACTTTGACTTCTCCTTTTGTCTTTTATTCTACATGTCCAATCTATTGACCTCACAAGATCGACATTAAGAAAACAATTTTTGATTGCTTAACTTTTTTCAAGGGTCAGTTCATGCATCCTGGAAGACAACTTTCATAAGCCTGCTAGCTGTCTATGCTTTCTCTTTCCTCAAATGAGCATATTATCTGTTTATATGTTATGCTAACTTGACAGACTGTAAGTAAACACCCTGAAGGTAGGAACTATTTTTTCTATTCTTTATTTTTCTTCTATTCCTGGTATCCTCAAATCTTTGTAGATTTGAATCAATATTATTATTATCATCATTATCATTATCATTCACATAACCTTGAGTAAATCATTTGACCACTCTTGTCTTCATTTCTTTATGAACAGTTGATTGAACAATAGATTAATAATGGTATATATTATCTCATTTGATCCTCACAGTAAACCTCTGCAGCCAGTACTTTTATTATTCCTATTTTATCGATGAGGAAATAGAGTAAGAGAGACCCACAACATGTTGAATAGATCCTGGGGCAAGTTTATGAGATCATATGAATGAGTGATAAATTATGGACAAGAGTAGATAATTTGAGATTTGTAAATGTAAAAGGGAATTCTGTTATCAATAAGGTCATAGAATCATGGGATTTTATAGTACAAAACTAAGAAAGAAAAGAAGAGCTAGTATTGCAAGTGTAGTTAAAATACTGAACCAAAGTGAAAAAAATTGAAATTTAATAGATTCAATTATAAAATCTTTAACTAGTATTCAAAAAATATCCCCAAGTAAAAGATGCAGGATGAATGGTTTAGTAATCCCAGGGTGCTCTGCAAAAATCAAAGCAGCCAATGTGGTGAGGAGCATTGAGACCATTCTATATGGGGATTTGCTGGAGAAAATTATAAATATTTTTAAAAACTTGAATGACTACTTTTCAGGGATATTATAGAAATGCTTCCTATTTACATGTAAGGTGAATATGATGACCTCCTAGGTCTCTTCTATCTCTGAGATTCTATAATTCTCTTTATCTGTTCCTTGCTAAGGTTAGTTTAACAACCAAAGGATTATATTATAATATATTATATATATATATATATATATATATATATATTATATTGAAAGATGTTAAGGGCTTAAATTGGAGTAGTGGTTGTGCAAGTGAAAAAAAAACTAGATGTTGTACCTAATGTCCAGAATTTAGCAATTTCTTACATGTAGGGAATGACAAGAGAGTGTAAGGTGAAAGGCAAGGGTATTTGGAAAGTTAATGGAAGAAATAGGAAATTAGAAGAAGTAAAATATCTAGTGACTAGAGGAGAAAAGGAATGTAGTTTAAGACATGCATATTTTTAGGTAAACAGAAGTAAATATTAAAACAATAGAAATGAATATTTTACCAAAGGAGAAAACAGGTAGAAATGGAAAGAAGGCTTGGGCCAGAGCTTTAGTATATGTGCTCCAAAGTTAGAGGGAAGGAAGGTGAATTATCAATGAAGACCTAAAAGAGACAGGTGAAAATATAAGAAATTATGAGCATGGAAACCAAGGTCAGCGAAGGTGTCAAAAAGGGGAGCATGATCAACAGGGTCAAATGCTGCTGAAAGTTCAAGGATGATGGTGTATAGAAATTTATTAACTCATTGGTGACCTTAGAGAGGGTGGTTTCCATAGTAGGGTCTGAAGGCAGTTTGCCAAGGGTTGATAAATAAGTGGATAATAAGAAAAGTGAAGTGATTAAATATGGATGACTCTTTTCTGAAAGTTTAAAATTGAAAGGAGAACATAGATATGGGGCAATAGTTTAAAGGTTTGAAAAGATTAAGAACAGGATCTTTTTTAAGACACAACATGCTATGCAGCAGGAATAAAACCAGTAAAGAAAGAGAGATGCAAGATAAGAGAGATTCAAGGGACGGTGTTCTGAAGATGTATTTGTCCTACTCTATTGAAGAGGAAATATTGTATTCTCTTTACTGTGCTTTCCTCCAAGTTGTATGGAGAAAAATTCCTTTTTGCATTCCTAGTAAATTATAAGGATTCTGAAAGTGTTAGATTTTACTTGCTTACTGTACCACAGAAATTTTATTCCTCATAGAATGGGCAGGGCACAAAATAAATCCATTATAAATTCTAGCAAGTGTTCACAGGTCATTGTGAAAAAATTCAATCCAGAGCTCATTCTCCACTTAATTAAGCCATAGTGAAGAGGTCTGTTAATCTTAATTGGTGAATACAAATGTCTAAAATGGAATTTTAACTTTAAAAAGCTGTACTTTTGGGATTTCATTTTTCCTTTGTCGATGGTGGGGGAAGAGTTGGTATGAATAGAATATCGAATGAACAAACAAATAGATGAATGAATGAATAAATAAATAAATGAATAAATTTGAAAATAAAAATAAAACAGTCATTGGAGAATTATTTAATGTACAAAAGAAAGGATAGAAAGAATGAAATAAAATTAGGACATCTTTGGCAATCACATGTTGAAATTATTATATGTACATATAAAAAGTAAGCTGCACATAATAGAAATATAATTCTCTTTTTTCCTACTATATGAATAGAAATGTCCTATTGTTTTAATGTTTTTAGATTCATAATAAAAAAAGATAGAAAACAAATAGCTGTTCCTTGTATTACCACACCCTATGAAGGACCAGAATGGATTAGAAAAATGAAGATATGCATGTGTGCTCAAAAAGTCCTCATGAACAAAATTCTTTTGAGAAAGTAAATATCAGACTGAAATTCATTTGAATTCCCTTTGGAAAAAAATTATTATTGAACAACTTAACTAATAGAATCTTAGAATCTCCATACTAGAAGGCACCTACCACAGAGCTTATCTAGGCTAAATTGCACCAGAAAGGAATAACTCTACATTTCAGTCAAATGGTAATACAGCCTTTCCTTAAAGATTTCTACTGAGAGAGAATCAACTATGTTTTGAGGCAACTGATTCAACTTTTGTACAACTGTATTATTAGGAACAAGAATAGATATTGTAGGGATCCTCCCCCCTTTTCCCTTCTACCTATTATTATCAGTTCTGGTCTCTTAGAAGATGGTGGACAAGGAAAGTCTAATCTTTCACTCTAGTGACAGTCTTCATATATTTGCTGTTATCCTCCCCCCCCACTCCCTCCCCATGCCAAATTTTCCTTTTTCCAAGCTAAACAATTACAATTCCTTCTACCAAAGAGAGAAAATGGGATAATTTTGAGTCACCTCTCCCTCTGCTCACTTGCTTCCAGTTTGCCAATGTCTTTCATCAAAAATGATAACCATGAGGGAGCACAATACTTAGATGTGGTCTGACCAGAGCATAGAGTACAATGAAACACTGTCTTTCCTCATTTCTAAGACTATGACTCAATTCATGAAGTCTAAGATTGGCTTGTCTTTTTGGTTGCTTTATCACACTGTTGACTCACTGAATTTGACTCACCAAGTCTCCTAAAACCTGTGAACCCTTGTCACATGAAAACTTTTTTCTATCAATAGTTATTATGTGCTTAGGACCAAATCTCAGATAAATTTTCTTATTTGAACCTAATTAACTACCCTGTGAAGAAGGTTGTACCAATATTATTATTCTCATTTTACAAACCCATGGAAATTGATGCTTAGAGATATTAAAAGCCTCACCAACAATATGTCAGAAAACTGGGAGAAGGATTCATGTCATCTGAGTTCAAATCTAATGCTATTTCTACCATATCGTATCCCCCTTATTTTTCATTATAGCAAAATCCTAATTAATATGGTAAACCTTTCATTAGAGTGCTAATCCTGTCCTCTAATAGTACCTTATAGATATTGAATTACAAAACATATATATTATTATTTCAGCTTTCATTATCTAAATTGAATCTGTTCCTTAAAGGAGACACCTAATATTGTGAGGCAGTGTCGAACAGTGGATTTTTATAAGGAAATGTTAAAAATAAGAATGTCTATCTTAAGGAATTCACAATATAATGGGTGGAGCAAGATACCAACAAAATCTTTACAGGGTAAAATGTTGATTGTCTTACATGAATAGGGACTTGAAGGGACTTTAAAGAAAGCAAGGCCAGGAGTTAGTGATGAGAAGGAAAAGAATTTCAGATATGTAAAAATATCAAGGTTTGGGAGAGAGAGTTTTCTGTGTGAAGAATGTCAAAAAACTCAGTATTACTTATTATAGGGGATATTAGGGAAGTAGGAAGACTTGAAAGGTAGGAAGGGGTCAGTTAGAAAAATTTTTGACTTTGAAAGACGAAGAGAAATTTTTGTTTGATCCTGGAAGCAACAAAGTCACTGAAGTTTTTTATATGAGTTTGTGTGTGTGTGTGTGTGTGTGTGTGTGATATAATCAGCCTCTCACTTTAGAAAGGTCACTTTGATAGCTGAATGGAAGACAAGTTGGAATAAGAAGGAAGAAAGCAACCAAATAGTCCAAGCATGGGTTGAAGAGTGTCTGCCTCAGAGCAGGTGACAGAGGAGAAAGGGAGGCACATATGAAAGATATTAGGAATGTTGAAATGACAGTACTTGACAAAAGATTGGCTTGGGAGAAGTGTGAAAGAGTGAAGGGTCAAAGATGGCATCCAGATTGAAAGCCTGCATACTTCCTGAATAATAGTTTTCTGAATTAGAAATAATATAGCATGTTTGTCCAAAGTGAGATTATTACCTAGTTACAACATTTGAAAGAAGAACTAATTTTGACTAATGTTTTTTCCAGTCATTCACAGTGTTATACCATATGTTCTATTGCCATCTTGAAAAGTCAAGTAACTACTGCAAGAATCCACAAAATGAATTTATAGTAATTTATTATCATTACATTGAATCTTCTTTTCTTTTCTAAATTTTTTTATTCATTTAAGGCAATGGGGTTAGGTGACTTGCCCAAGGTCACACAGCTAGGCAATTAAGCATCTGAGGTCACATTTGAACTCAGGTCCTCCTGACTCCAGGGGCAGTGCTCTATCCACTTGTGCCACCCAGCTCCCCCTGAATCTTATTATTTTTCTCTTTGTTTTCAATTTTTTATTTTTCCCAAATACATACAAAAACAATTTTTAAGAGTCGTATTTTAAAATTTAAGCAGAAATTCATGATTCTTAGGGTAACAGTAAACAATTTAACATGAACTGGTATGATCCACATTTTTAATAGTATAATTACAAAGCAAATTATTTTAAAAAGGAAAATATTTTCTAGAAAACTGTATTTGAGTGTAAAGAACAAAAATATGTGTGACAAGCTTAAAATTCAAAATTTTTATTTTATCTGGACCATTTGCTAAAACACATTTTCATAAGAATTAAATAAGCATCTTCAATGAATTTAACTTGTTCTCAATAGATGTTGTAGTAAACTCCATAGTCTGTTTTTCTTACCCCTTCAGATGGTTTCTTGACCACCTTAGAGTGACATATGATAATCCCACTGCACACTGCACTAGTCTGACCACCTCTAGTGAATTGAGTCTAGTTCCATGAGCTAAGTTTTAGAAAAAAAACCCTGAAAACAGAAGTGAGTCCAGAGGAGTTATATCAGAATAGTGAAGAGACTCTAAACCATGCCATTGAGGATTGGTCGATGGAAGTATGTTTAACTTGAAGGAAAGAAAATGTTGTCAGTACATGATTACTGTCTTCAAATATTTGAAAGGTTGTCATTTGGAAGAAGATTGGACTTTTTCTTTGCCACGAAGGGCTTCATTGGTTGGAAGTTAGAGGTAGATTTTGGTTCAGGAGTAGGAAAAAGCAAAAACAAAATGGGAAAAAAAATAAGAAAAAACTTCATAGCAATTGGAGTTGTCCAAAAGTGGAACAAACTGCCCCAGGAGATAGTGAATACTCCATTACCAACTCTTCCAGTTAAGACTAGATAACCAATTTGAGGTGTTATAAGGAAAATTAATTCAAGTGGTATTTGGATGGGATGAACTTGAAAGACCCTTCCCTTTTTGAGGTTCAAAGATGATGGGATTTAAAAAATATTAATCTGCAGAATTAATACCAGTTACTTTGTTGAAACAGCATAAAAGTAGTACTACATAGGAAAACATTCACAGGTAACTCCAAAATTCATGTCTGTCAATAGTTTTGTCATCCTCTCCAACCAGACCATTTTTTAAACCATAACTTCAAGAAGTTATAAAATTAGTCAACCCGTCACCCATTTCTTCCTTTATTCATGATAAGTAAAGTATTCTAAAGTTTGCAAAATACTTTAAAATATTATTTTATCTTATTATCAAAACAAATCTTTAAAATAGGTACTGTTATAATTATCTTTGCAGATGAGGAAATTGAGACAGAAAGATGTTTAATGATTTGCTCAGGGTCACACAGCTACTAACGGCCTAACATTGGATTTGAATTCAAGGTATCCAGAGAGTGGAAACTAACAGCCTCTCTTTTCTTTCTAGTATTATTGATCAATGAAATAGCCGAAAAATAAGCAAAGGGTGTGAAATTCAGGGGGCCCAAATAACCCACAAATTGAATAATTTACCTATAATAAACCAAAGTTTGTCATAAAAAAGAATTGATAGATGTAAGCAGTTTCTGCAAGTATTCTCCATTAAAATAAATTTAGCAAGTCACAATACAATTTAAAAAATGTTATAAGTCACAGTACAAATAATCAAACTAGAGAATCTTAGTGGAAATATGTTCAAATATAGGTATCTGCTTTAATCATTGACAAATATTTATTTTTGAAGATGTTAATATAGCTGACTTTGTATAAATTTTCCATAGACAACTTGTCTACTTTTCTAATAGAATTTTTCTATTGATCTATATCAGTTTATGTTTTTTAAGTACAAAATGTGCATAAAAGTTTCTACTTATTTATGATTCTCCTAATTAGAAAATAAAATGTTTGGGGAAATCTCATTTGAATTTTACATGCTTCTATGTTTCTGAAATCTTTTCCTTTTCACATCACTGTGAGTGTACCTTTTTTCTTTTCAAAGTAATCCATTGCCAGAAAATTTTGAACAATAAGCGAATCAGCCTTCTCTATACAGACCTCCTTTAAAAATCTATTATTGAATGATAAATAGATTAATAATTATTGGATCTATTGCAGGCTAGGAGATATGGGTTTGAAAAGTATAAGATAGGATACCTGATCAATGGGAACTTGGAATCTAGAGAAGGAAACAATTCCTATATCATTTGTCATTTAAAGTATATATAGTTTGCTGGTATGAATATTCCTTCCCCTGGCATAAATGGCAATTTGTTTGTGATTTTCAGGAATTGGAACAGATGAAACATCTGCTACCAGATACGTAATAAACCCCTATGCATATGGTCTGATCCTCAGAAAATAGCCATGCAAGAAAGTGCCTAGTCTCAAACTTGAAGTCTTCTAATTTAGGGAGAGTCTACTAGTGAGAAAATAAGTATAGTTGTGGATAGAGTGCCAGACCTAGAGTCAGGAAGACCTGAGTTCAAATCCATTCTCAGACACTTACTAATTCTGTGATCCTGGGCAAGACACTTAACCCTATTTGCCTCAATTTCCTCATCTATTAAATGAACTGGAGAAAGAAATGGCAGTATCTTTACCAAGAAAACCCACGTGGGGTCAGAAAGACCCCAATATTTTTACAATACATGTTTACAAAACACATATATTTCCTCATTCCTACAAAACTGAGATGACTGAACAAGTTAAAACAAGCAAAAATTTTCTTTGCTACATGACAACTGATATGTTGATATTTTATAATATAGTTCTTTGCAGTAAGCAGCTCCCTTGAAATCCATTTTTTCCCCCTCTAAAATAATAAAATACCAGGTATTTCAAGAAAATGAGGAAAGGTCTATGGTATCATATCAGGGACACTATGAGAAGGTAATTGCAGGCAGTAATGAAAATAAAAAGTAAGAAAATAAAAGTAATAATAATAATAATAATAATAATAAAATAGGCATCTAGGTGATAGAGTGGAAAGAGCTCAGGGCCTGAAGTCAGGACTAAGAAATTTACTAGCTGTATAACCTTGGGTAATTCTCAAAGTTTCTGTTTGCCTCAGTTTCCTTAACTGTAAATTTGGTATTATAATAATAATGTTCATCTCTCAAGGAGATTGTGAGGATCAAATGAGAAGAGCAAAGTCCTTAGCCCAAGGTCCAGCACATAGTAGGCACTATAAAAATGCTATTATTAGTATAAGCAGTATTCCTGATAATAATAGCTAACATTTTGGTGGTATTTATGGTTTAAAAAACACATATATTCCCTCATTCAAAGCAGGGTTCAAATTCCCCCTCAGATACATAGTTGTCATATAATCATGGTCTGGCCTCAATTACCAATCTGTAAAATGTGGAAAATAATACTGTATCTGTAAAACCTGCCTCTTGCCATAGCTGTGAGTTTCAAATTAGGTTCTCTATATAAAGTGAATGCAAATTGAAAGAACTAAGTAAAATCGTTCATAGAATTTAGACTCCTTAAGGACAGGAACCATTTCTTGTTTCCTTGTTTTATCCAGTATATCTTGCATAGTGCTTTGTTCAAAGTCCTTTTAAATTGAAGGGGAAAGTGATTACTGTTATTTTTACAACTGTTGTTGTTATTGTGCATTTTTGAAATTATGCTACCATGGAAAGAAAACCCATGTTTACTGCTACTAAAAGCTTTAAAAGCTTTAACTGAAAAACTGAAGCTTAGTGAGGTGAATTGAACCAAAGGAGAAGATAATCTTTCCAGATAGGGCAATAGAAAGATAAAGATAAATACATTTTTAGAGGAAAATCTTCTGCTGTCTGTATAATTAAAATGTTCCTGTCTGATAAGAGACTGAATAAAGCAAATTCTCTGGGCTTATGGCATTCCATTTTTGGAAAAGAGCATGTAATGATTAAAACAAAGAATAAACCTAAACTGGTTTCTGAAATGGAGAAAAGTCAAATGAAAGATAGACTAACAATAATGTATAGAGGACTTCAAAAATGTCTGGCGTTAGAAGTCCAAAGCCAGAAAAAAAATTCTAGCAAATGAATTGTTTCTACACAAAGCTTATGGGAAAGTATTTTACATGCAAGATGTATTTGCAAGTTACTTTTTGGAACAGTTAAGAAAATACACACAACAGAACTTAAAAAATACAAGGTATTTATCAACATTATCTGAAATACCGGACTGGATGCAAATGTTCTAACATATTTGTTTTCTTACAATTAAAACTAAGCTGACACGTTGAAAAGATGTTCTCAAAAGATATTCTGAGCCAGCTAAATTTTGATCAATAATTAGCCCTAGATTTTCTTTCTAGTCAATAAAATATATTCTTGTCACCAACTCCTTTAATAACTCAGTACCCCGATTGGCAAATTAGGAATTTTTCACTTGTAAATGGTCTTCTTCTGGTGTTTGCATTCAGGTTTTTTTTTTCCCAAACAGACTTCCTACTGTCGGCCACCATGTGTAGTATTGCATTTATGCATTCAGCTTCCTATTCAAGTGATGCTATTTTTTTTTTCTGCAGCAGCCTGACAGCCACTAATAATAACACATGAGGACAGTCAGACAAAATGAAGACAAATGCTGCCTGTCGCAGCAGAATCATAATGTCTCCAGACTCAGTAAAGACAGTCTAACTGTATGTGGATGCTCTTTATAGCTTATTTAGACCTGTGGTTTTTCCCTGTGGTTTTTTTTTAAGCACAAACATTGTGCAGAGATACATTAAGGCAACATATGGGCCTGTTAGTTAGCCAAAACAATGTGGAGCCATGGAGAATAGAGATGGCAAAGCACAGATGGATATTGTAAAAAATTCATGAGTGGCATAACAGATCTAAAAGGTAAATTTTAGTCAAAATTCAAGTGGGGAACATAGGAAATACTTAAGAATTTGGCTTTATGAGTCTTTTTTTATTTTAACCCCAAATCACATGAGATGAAATATGGTTACTATTCTGTAGATTTGTTTATCTCATAATGTGAAAAATCAGGCCTCATTACTTGACAATAATTATGTCTATATAGATTTATGCCATCAGAAGGAGATTGCTGATAACCAATAGTGCTTTGCTTCTATTTGATGTAAACTCTGCAGTATTAAATATCCATATTATTTCCAGCTCAATATTAGAAAATGTCAGTCATTTTGACAAGCCTAGCAAGGGAAGCACATTGAACAACCCTCTGTGTAGTCAAGCACTGTATTAAATAACCAAGTTTCCATAGTACATTACTTTGTTGTTAAAACCAAATTCTAAGCAACAATTGACAAATAGTTATTTTTCCCCAGTCTCTCTTAACTTTGATTATCCATAAGACAAGCTTAAAACCTTCTCTTTTTCTGCCCCCCCCCACTCTCTCTCCTCCTTCTTCCCTCTTCCTTCCCTCCCCAACTCACACAGGCAAACATATACGTAGTTGTTTAGATTTTTTCCCTGCCCCAAGATAGACCCTGGATCCAACAGAACAATTATCTTTTGAATTTGCCATTGCCACTGCTAACCTCTATAGTCATTTCTTTAGATGAAAGTACTGCCTCAACTCATTTGACATCCATCCTTTGAGACCCAGTCATTCAGAGAGATGATGTGGATGTTTTGACATCCATTGTCATTCATAGCATTTTCTGAGGAGTAATTCTCCCCTCCAAAAGTAATTAAAAGAAAAAAAGCCCAAATGAAAGAATAGAAAGGGAGAATTATCTTGATAATTACAGAATTTTGGATTTTGAATGAACCTCAGTGACATCTAGTATAATCCAGATTCCCTCCTATCCCCACAACCCATAATTCTCATTACAGCCATCCAAGTATTTATCTTTGTTTGAAGACCTCCAGTGGGGGAAAATTCATTCCATTTGGGAATAACTCTTAATTTTTTCCTGACTTCATGCCTTTATTTGACTCTTTGTAACTTCCACTTCCTCCTGCTTTCTGAGGTCAAACAAAACAAATCTATTCTTGTTCTTCATGTCAGTCTTCTCAGAAGACTTCTCAGACAACTTTTCAGACTTTAAAATGACTATTATATTCCCACCCAAATCTTTTCTTCATCTGGTAAAATGTCCCCAATTCTACAAACAATTCTCATATTTCATGGACTTCACAACTGTTTGCCCTCCTCTAGATAATAGCCCAATAATGACAATGGTTGTAATAATTAGAATAATCATTTTCACTTCCCATTCAAACTTATTAATTTTAATGAGCAGAATTGAATACAGTGCTCCAAGTGTGGTCTGACCAAGGCAGAGAATAGCACCATTATCAATCATTCTTTTACTCTTGGAAGTAATGCTCCTCATGTTAGGTCTGTGGTTGTATTACTTTCTTTTGACTATCTTTTTACCAGAGCTGGCACTCCACTCAAAACATATGAAAAGGGCAAGCAAAATACAATCATGACAATGTTTCTCCAGCTTTGAAAAGGCCAAAGGCCAAGTGGCTTCCATGTTGGATGCTGATTCTTTTACAATCTCCCTGTGCTTTGCTGAAAAATTCAAAGCAAGATACAAGTATTTTGAGGATAGATTTGGGTGATTTCCAAAGTATCACATTAGTTATTTTTAAGTATTGCATTACATTAGGCTTGTCATTTTGAAACATGTGAAACTGTTAATGAATAGACTTGCAGAGACCCAATTAAACCATGTAAACAAACTGGTGATTCCTTTGGGCATCTGAAAATTATCTTGCATCCACCAGTAGGATGATCACTAGCTTAAAGGTAAAAACTCGTATTCAAAATAGGCTGAGATTATCTAGTTGAGCTGAGGATTTAAAACTTTACTGTAGTTCACTTAGCATGGCTAGATAGGTAGCATAGTGCCTTGTACAAGATACATAGACCATAGAGCATTGATTTAGGACTGGGAGGAACCCACAAAAACACCCCTCAATATACAGATGAGAAAATGAGACCTGGAGCCATTCTATTTTCTTGAGCAAGATCATATAAACAGTAAAGAACATGGCCTGGAATTGAACCTTGGTCCTATGACCAAAACTCCACTCAGGATTTCCCCTGAAACAAGCTTAAATGAATACACCTTATATCTCTTCACTAGCAATGAGATTTTGGGAAATAACTTAAAACTTGTGATTCTTAATCATGCTATGTATTAAATAGGAACTATAACATCTTTTGTAGGCAGTTGTTATCCTTAAGTAAATTAAAGTTTGTGTTTGTAAGCCCACTGGGCAACAGCCAAGTCTAATTCTCAGTTCTATGTGACATTTCTCACATTGTCACTTCTGAGTAAGTGTTATACAATAACATTTTGAGAGCCTCATATGAGAGTTGATGGAGAAATATCAAATAGTAGTTATTAGACTTGCCAACTACACAGAATCCTATACTAAGATACTTTGCTTAGGAGTGGGAAGGAAAGCATAAGAAAAGAGGGGTACAGAAGGTGGTTAGAAGTAGAAAGGAGAAAAGGTGAACTTTTTACTTTGAATGACATGAGATAAAGCTTATTGTTTTTAAGTTCAGCAAAATATGAAAGCAGAGAGAGAGAGAGAGAGAGAGAGAGAGAGAGAGAGAGAGGGAGAGAGAGAGCGAGAGAGAGAGATAAAGACAGATTAAGAGAGGATGAAGGATGGAAATGAGAAAAAAAG
Organism: Macrotis lagotis; assembly: GCF_037893015.1. NCBI lineage: Eukaryota > Metazoa > Chordata > Mammalia > Peramelemorphia > Peramelidae > Macrotis > Macrotis lagotis. The sequence continues at coordinate 208,457,617 of NC_133661.1, read as the reverse complement.
AGAGAGCTTTTACCCTATTTGCTGATACTCTCCTCCTTCTGTGGATTTTTAGGAAAATGTATGGAAAAGGGACAGATAGGCGCCACAGTGGATAATTCAAGTTATTCCCTGAAAGATCAAATATTGAAGTGGAAGCTTAAGTACCACAGGCACTTAATGAAAAGATGGGACTCATTGGAAAAGAATCTGGAATTGGGAAAGATTGAAGGCTACAGGAAAAGGAGGTGGTGGAAGATGAAATGGATGAAACAATGAACTTGGACAGACTTTGAAAGGATAGAAGGACTTGGTCCATGGGGTCACAAAGAGCTGAACACAGTTGAATGACTCAACAACAACAGCATATTAAAGGGAATGTATGAGTGTCTTCTGAAGTGGGGGACATTAGACTATTTGTTAAGGGTAAAGGATAGGTACGTGTGTTGGGAAGATCATTGCTGTTCAGAGTCAGAAGACTTGAGTTTAAATCCTAATTTGAACAAGATATTAGCAATATGAACAGCACCAAACTAATCCCTTAATCTCTCTGGAGTTCATAGCTCTTATGTTTAAAATTGGGGGGAGGGGAGATGTATGATAACCTCTGAGAAACTACTATAAATCTAAAATTATAGATTGATTCTATTTTCCACACTGAGAATATAGAGTCATGGTAGTTTACTCTTAATCCCCCCCAACAATGCTGTCTCTCTAAAAATCAGGAAACCAGACCCGCAAAACCTCCTTTCACACCTCACAAAAATTCTTTTAATGGCTCCCTTCTCTTCAATCTATTTAAAATCCAAACTGGCTTCAAACCAATGAACCAATTACCTTAGATCACTAAAGTAATGAGAGGATACTCTAAGCTTAGAGATAAGGAAAATGATCATAATTGACAAAAGTTACTTTTTTAAAATTTGCCTATTGATTTTTTCTCTTCCCAATAATCCCTACCCTCAACTCAAAAGTTTTCTTAAAATAATGAAGAAACACTAATTGACAAAAACCAGCAAACAGTAATTTTGACTAATTACATACGCAGTCTCTGCAACCATAGTCTATCACTTCTTTAATAAAAAGAGGAAAAAATTGTTTTACCATCACTGTTTTGGAGCCAAGATTAGACATTGTATATAATCTTAATTCTTATGTGATTGAGTGTTTTTTTATTTACATAAATATTGTAATTATAGTATATTTTGGAGGGATAGCATGGCATATTGGCTAGACAACTGACCTTAGAGTAAGAAAGCTAGGGTTTCATGAATCCCCTCTAACTGACTTTGTGACCCTGGGCAAGTCATTTTAACCATCTACCAAACTACACTAGTAGATGGACTTTATTCACTTCAAATCTTTACATGAGTTTTAAGTGGAACCAGAGGCATTCATGGTCTTAGCCCAAGGAGCCTTTGGCCTAGCTTCAAATGATGTGTCATCAATCAAACTCCTTTAAAAAAACAAAGGAATAATAACCAAAGAGCATAATTTGGGAGAGTGAAAAAACTGATAAAAAAAAGTTAATTAACAGCTAAGCTGCTGAGTCACTCTGATTCCTCTAACAAAGAAATAATCTCTGCAAGATAATAGCATGTTTGGGTCAAAGATTCTATATCTCCAAGAGGCCTAACTTACTCTCAGTCTTTTCCATGGATCTTCCTCTGAGATAAGAAGAAGCTTTATTTCACCACTGAGGGTAAGGAAAATAACAATCATTCAAGCAAATAAATGCTGATTGTTCTTGTTGGTAATTGAGAAAGTCCAGGTTGATCAACTGTAGGTTTGACTAGTTTGAAGGATTAGAATTATTTTGTGCCTTCTAAAGATATTTCAGTATGTATCAGAAGCACCTATAGTATTAGGGTGTATAATTTGGAGACAGGAATTATATTTTAAAGCATTATTGCTTTAATTTTTATCCAGAGTTGATCTAAATTGGGATAAAAACTATTCATTTTTACCTCATTATAGGATATACAATTATAGTCTTCTCATTGTTGGTTTAGGCCTATTTGTTTGGTTTATTGAAATTAAGTTAAATAATTTCATCACTTCTAACTTCATGTATTTGATTTGTCTGAGATCATGATTTTGAACTGTAATGGGTACTGTTTAACTGTATCACCCACATTGCAGTCTCCCTCAGAAAACAGAAGGATGGCAGACAGAAGTGAAAAGTGAAGCAAGCAAGCAATGGGAATTTCTATTTCTATCTTGCCTGGCCTTACCCCTGCAAAGAAAAATGTGGACTCCAGTTGGAAGGCAGAAGGGAAACAACACATTCTTAAAATAGTGCGCATTTTAACATTTTATATTCAATGTCTTTAGTAAAAGAAGGAACCTGTAAGGAAATCAAAGAAATATAATGCAAAACCATATTGCACTGTCAACTTGGTGATGGTACCTAGGATTTGACAAGTGACAAAGTGGTTCCATAAGATCATAAACCTAAAAGGGATCATAGAAGTTATCCACTCCAACACTCCTACTTTACAGATGATGAAACTAAGGTCCAGAGAGGTGAAGTACCTTGGAGGAAATGAGATCCAGAGAGAGAGGTTTAGTGTCTTACCTACAGAAGTTACAAAGATAATATCAGAGACATGATTTGAACATATATCATCTTACTCCAAAGTCGTTGTTATTGTCATTATATCATACTGATTCAGTATGAGAAATAATTTAGTAGTTAGGTCCTTAGGATCAGGTTGATGATTTAAAAAAAGAGTAGCTTTTTAAAAATCCTAATAGATTTAGCATTGATTTTACAGAAATAGATTTTCAATGAGTTGGAATGATCACTTGTAACTCAGAAAAAGTTAGATAAGTAAGTAGGATGACAGTTTCAATTTGACTTACCTTAATTTATGTTTACATAGGATTTCCCTATTTTCTTTAATTATGAAAAAAAAGCTTTTTTGGGATTGCTAGTTTAAGCCATACACAAATAACAAGTAGATGTATATATGGCAGAAAATAGAAAGATGTTCTCTATTCAAAGGAATTTTTATATCTCTTGCACAGAAAATGGATGTTTTAATGTCTTAGTGTATTAAATAATTTCAAAAATGGTAAGGTTACATTTTTGAAATAAAAAATTTCTCCTCAGAGATAATGTGGAGAAGATGTGTGAAGTAGGTGATAGAGACCTGATCTTGAATTCAGGAAAACCCAACCTTGTTGGGCTATATAACTTCGGATTAGTCACTCAACCTCTCAGTGCTGCTAGAAAATTCCATAGAAGCTTTCAATTACAGGGGACAGAGGCAACCTGCTGAATGGTAAAGGATGTTCCTTACCTGAACTTCCTTATTCTTGTTGAATCATTTTAGTTAGTTCCAACTCTTTTTGACTCCATTTGGGATTTTCTTGGCAAAGATACTGCAGTGATCTGTCATTCCCTTCTACAAATCAATTTACAGGTAGTGAAACTGAAGCAAACAGAGAATAAATGACTTGTCCAGGGTCACACAGCTAGTAAACCAGATTTGAGATCACATTTGAACTCAGGAAGATGAGTCTTCCTGACTGGTTCCAACATTCTATCCACCACCTAGCTATCTTTTTTTTTTTTTAGTTTTTTGCTAGGCAATGGGGTTAAGTGGCTTGCCCAAGGCCACACTACTAGGTAATTATTGTCTGTGACAGGATTTGAACCCAGGTACTCCTGACTCCAGGGCCAGTGCTTTATCCACTGCACCACCTAGCCATCCCCCCTAGCTATCTTCTTAAAATCCTTGCATCAATAAAAATTGCATGTTTGTTTTAAAACAAAACAAAACAAAACAAAATTTTCAGATAAAGCAAAAAAAAATTAAGGAATATTCAATAAAAATATCCTATACATTCATCTCTTTCTTGCGTGCCAGCATATAATCCATTTTGTATGCTAATTGTGGTAAAATTTGAGGGTGATTCTGTCTCCCTGTGGTCTACTATGTTTCTGCCTAATTCAGGCAGCATATTTTAGGAGAATATGCTAGAATATTTATTCAGATCTATAATTTCAGAAATATGCTGCCCCCACTTCCAGTGGAACATATCAGAGTCCATTCCCTCCATCTTCCCTAGCTTCTCCTTAAGGGAGCTAACAAATATGATAGTAGCTTCTTTGTGGTTAGGAATTTTAAATGTGAGGCAAAGTTTTAAGAAATATATTTTGTTATTTGTATTTTAATATAATTGTATATAATTGTTATACTATGTGGTTGATTTTATGTATTTATAAACATTATTGTGAGAAGGGATTTACAAATTGTCCAAAAGGTCTTTGACACTTAAATAGATTAAGAGCCTTGCTTTAGGTCTTTTTATACTTTTAGGGGATCATGTGTAGTACCTGCTGTCCAACTATTATCTTAGAGGAATACAAACCAATTTTCATAATAGTGTAAGCATAAAATAGTGCTAAATGACTGCTAAAAAATCATATTCTAATATCTTCTATAGCTACAGAGAAATATTTTTGGATTAGCTCATTTTTAGATGATGCATATTATGTCCTTCCTTCCCCCTTTTTCAAGAGCAAAGTACAATACTATTATTTCCTTTCTAGTAAGATAAATAATGGAGAATTGACTGGGTATATGTAGAAATATATCTCCTTGAAAGAAAGAATTGTTTCATTCTTTTTCTTTTTCTCCCTAATACAGTTGTATCTAACAATAATTGGTGCTTAAAAGCTTGTTGATTGCTTGCTTATTTCCTTAATTGATGCAAGATATAACAAAAATAAAATAATCAAAACTGAATTGTGAAATTACAATGGACAAGGTTGGCTCATAGAAGAGCTGCTTAGGAACTTTCCCAGCTTCTTTGCAGAAGAGGGGAAGTATAATTGTAGAATATTGCTTATAATGGCAGACTCTCTTGTTGTATTGGTTAGTTTGCTGAATTATTTTTAATTCTTTTTTTTCAAAGTTTTATGAATGTTGCTTATAATGGTAGAATTCATGTTGTATTGGTTATTTACTGAATTTTTTTAAATTCTTTTTTTCTTAGTTAAAATAATAACCTACTGGGAGAGGGAAGAGAAGAGATACGTTAGATAAAATAAAAAAATGAAAAAAAAAGAATATTTTGTTTGGTGAAAAGAAATAAAACTGTCTCTATATAATAATAATAATAATAATAATAATAATAATAATAATAATAATAATACTGATTTTGTCATGGAGTTTCCAATTTTCCCAAAGGAAATATTTTGGAAAATGGCAGCATTACTAGAATATCAACTTCCTGAAAGTGATTCTTGGAGGGATACATATTATTATTATGACATATTAGTTCTTGTATATTCATTTAAAAAACCATTTTGATACTTTAAAGTAGATATCATTTTTCATTAGATTCTGTCTCTCACTGACCATTAAACTTAGCAAGTTTCAGATAATTGATTCATGGACTGATATAGACAAACTGTTTATTCATGACTCCCCAACTAAGCCTTCCTAACATAGACAGTTATCCTGACATTTTTACTTCAAGATAGATTCCTAGCTCCTCTTTTGCCCTCTGACCTCCTTTCCAATATAATGTAGATTTTTGGCCTCCTATATACTTCCAGACAGATCCTTACTACCCCCTCCCACCTACTCTTTCTACCCTCCAGCCTAATCTGTAGTTACTTTCCCTGCCTTTTTTTGCTTTTGAAGAAAAATTTCTGGCCCTTGTCAGAATTCTGTTCATTTTTTCTCTCAAACGAGTCTACTTTAACATCTCTCAGCCATCGGTCACTTTATATATTTCACTTTGGATTTGAGATACAGAGCAAAATCTTTATTAATGCTAATCACTGAATAACAAATGTATCTTTGGAGGAGAGGACTAGAATCTAAATCTATACTTTTACTCTTGGAACTCTCAGTTAGGAATATTTCTCTCCAAATGCAAACTAACAACTCTATTACTTATAATTTTAGAGAATTTACTGGAACCCAGATATTGAATGACTTATCCAGGGTCATGCAATACCTGCCTTTGTCAGTGGTAGGGTTGGAGCACAGGGTTTCCTCATTGTAAGGTCACTTTTCTGTCTATTTGCCAGGTTGCCACTTGTCATAATGTTGATAACACTAATATAAACAAAGATGGTTAAGCAAGTTTCTACATAATCACATAACCATACCCATACAGAGAGTGACTGTACAGAGGGAATTTGAGCATACATTTTATTCTTTCCCTTGCAACAGTTTCCTACACACATCTGCTGTGTGATGCTTTTCTTGAAAGTTTTATTTTTAACCTTCCATGTTAGAAATATTCAGGAAAAGTAAGGCTCTGCTCCATTTCCCTTTATTCATTCACCACCTGAAAATATATATGTACTAGACTTCATCTAGACCAGATTTTTATTCCATTAATACATATGATTTTTATTAAACTTACTTTTAGTATATGTTTTAACTATTTTGTTAGATTTTAAGATCCTCTTAAGTCTTCTCCCTGTCCAGTGAACACAGACAGGTCAGTCCTCTGAGTACATTATACCTAAAGATCACAGCAGCGAAGAATAACTAACAAATTAAGGTTCTGGTTAAATTTGTATCAACTCATTTTATTTATTACTTTCATTAAAACTTGATCTTCATGTATATGTTGTATATGTATGTATTTATTAGGCTCCTCATATGGACATCCTTTGAAACCATGAAACTTTTATACATTTTCATGGATGTATACAGCTACAATACTATTATTTATATATGGGAAGTAAACATTAATGTTATAACATGTTTATAAGTCTGTTTAAAAAACTAATATGCTATATTAGACAGTAATGCTTAATATTAATTAATCTGTGAGTATCTCTAATGTTCATTAAAAATCAAAATAAGAACTTCAAAGTCATTTCCAGCACTTAGTTTAATTTATCAACTTGACTAAACAGAGAAAGAGAGACAGAGACAGACAGAGACAGAGAAAGAGTTCTGAAGTTAAGGATGAATTTATAGTTAAACAGTTGTTTACTAACGACTTGATTAATGTTGAACATTAGCTCTCTGCAAGCTAACAATGGAATTTGGCGAATTACTAACCTTAGCTGTAACACACACATAAATAAACATTCATTTCTTCCAATTCCATTCATATCCTGACTCATACTACTGACTCATATAAGATCAAGAATTTAATTTCTTAAGCTGCTGTGTTCCATTAATACATATGAATCATGGAACTCCTTGAATTTTCATATATACATATATATATGTATATATAGAGAGAGAAGTAATCTTGTAGAACATAATTTCATATTCATGATCTAAAGTTAAATCTTGATAATCTAGAGAATGTCTAGAAAGGTGACCACTATCATAAGAGATTTAGAAATCGTGTCAGCAAGCTTGAGAATTCTCTAAAAAATGGAATGGGTTCCTTCCCAAAGTAGTTTCCTTGTACCATGTTATCTAGACACTCATTTTTCCCTTAGCACATTCCCCTTTTTATTAAACTTACTTTTTGTATAGGTTTTAATGATTTATTAGATTTTAAGTTGCTCAAATAGGAGTCTGATATTTTTTCCTTCTTTGTATCCCTAGTTCATTGCACATAATAGATGCTTAATAAATGATAGCTAAAATGAGGAATAACGGAAGGAATTAAAGATGTTTAACTTATGGAAAAAAGACTTCCAAGGACCATGTGAGTTTCTTTCAAAAATATGTACAGTTGGGGCAGCTAGGTGGTATAGGGGGCATCTAGGTGGCATAGTAGATAAAACACTCACCCTGGAGTCAGGAGTACCTGAGTTCAAATCCAGTCTCAGACACTTAATAATTACCTAGCTGTGTGGCCTTGGGCAAGCCACTTAACCCCATTGCCTTGCAAAAACCTAAAAAAATCTACAGTTGTAATGTAAAAGTGGGAGTAATTTAAACTAGTAAATAAACTAGAAGAAAAAGGAAGAAGAGGAAGAAGAAGAAGAGGAAGAAGAAGAAGAAGAAGAAGAAGAAGAAGAAGAAGAAGACGAAGAAGAAGAAGAAGAAAGGAAGAAAGGAAGAAAGGAAGAAAGGAAGGAAGAAAGGAAAGGAAGGAAGGAAGGAAGGAAGGAAGGAAGGAAGGAAGGAAGGAAGGAAGGAAGGAAGGAAGGAAGGAAGGAAGAAACTTTCCAGACTCAGCTAAAAATTATCTATAAAGGACTTTGAATCCAAATTCTCTCAACTCCAAGATCAGTCCCTGGTTCATTATATCACTACACTCATCTCTTCGAACTAGCATATTCTTTTAGAAAACATTTGTAGATATTTTCCTCATATAACTTAGTGGTCAGCTAGAACTGTGTATTAAGAGCTGACATTTAGAAATATTTCCAGATCTCTTTATTCATTTGCAATGATGAGGTTCAAGCCATAGAATAAATATAGATCTGAATAAAAAGAAACTGAATGGTATATTTTCCTCATTGGCATGGTGGATTCATTGTTTGGCATTGCCTGACACATTCCCTGACTAACACAAGAGTACAAAATACTGTGAGATGTATTTGGAGTCAGAAGCTCTGAGTTCAAACCCCACTCTGTTACTTTCTATCTTTCTGACCTAGGACAAATCACATAACATCTTTAGGCTTCAGTTTCCACATGTGGTAAACACTATATCCATTTTCCTTAAAAGCTATAACTTAAGGAGCTATCAAAAGCTTCTCTTAATTTTTCAGAAGAGAATCTTACTTGAATGTTTGTAGACAAAAATATACAAAACTCACATTCCTTCTCTCTGATGTCAATGACCATATTATATAAAATGAGCCCAATTTTGTCCTTAGATATGCTTTAGGGACTATGTATGAATGTTGGGGGAGGGAGATGATGGCAGAATTTGACTCATAGTTCTCCCCTGAGAAATTGTACATCCGACCAGCCTCAGTGACACATTACCTGTTTGTCATTTATACCCAGAGGTATGGCGCCATTGTCATCTGTGGAGTAGTTTGGTTTGGGAAAACTGCAGAGTAAGCTGGGTGGCTCTTATAGTTGAACAGGGAATAAGTCAAGTATCCAAATAGTGCCACTATACATTCCTGCACATACATTTGTCAGGGAAATGAGGTCTCTGGCATAGACAGTAAGGGTTATAATGTTCTCTCTAATGGATACTTACTAGTCTTGGATACTCAGAGACAGCTCTGAGTCAGAATTCTGTGGAATAAAATAGAAAAGCAATATCCAGTAGCCATTTCTCAAACTGAAGCCTCAGGAAAAGGGAAAAAACTGCCTGAGGAAAGAAAAGAACAGAAGAAAAAAAGGAGGAGGAGACAGGGAGGGTATGGGGAGAAAACAGGAGAGAAAGAGAAAAGAGAGAAGAGAAGAGAAGAGAAGAGAAGAGAAGAGAAGAGAAGAGAAGAGAAGAGAAGAGAAGAGAAGAGAAGAGAAGAGAAGAGAAGAGAAGAGAAGAGAAGAGAATTCCTTATAAGTGACTTCTTCCCACTTCAACTGGTATTTGCTTTTTGTTTATTCTGAATTATATAAATCCCTTCTGGATTATCTGAGTTCTGACTCATAATTGGCCTAGGACTCAGATTCTTCAAAGCATGGGAGAACCAACCAACAGTGCATGGTCAGTTTGATTCTAATTCTCCCCCCACCCAAAACCTCTTATTTCTTGAAATATCTATAGGAGAGCACATAGCCCTTTCTAGGACAACCCCTAAGCATTGAAAGTATTTTTTCACTGACATCTTTGATGCCATTCCAGAGACATCAGTTGGAAGGTGGGATTGGCATCATATTCCCTGGTATTCCAAGGTGAGGGCTCCAGGGAAGGCTGGAGACTTGTTTTTGATTTCCACATCCATCTTCCTCTAGCAAATTAAATTATTAATTTTCCCACATGTCTGCTTGTTTAATGAGAAGAGTGGTAGCCTTTATCTGTGCATGTATATAAACAAAACATCCCAGCAGGAGCTCCTGCACTGCCCAGCAAGCTGAGGGGTTAAACAGTCAGATGCTATGTTGTCTTGATACAGTCTGTGTCATTAGCAAAAAAAAAAAACAACAACAAAAAAAAAACCTTTGGCTGTTTGGTGACAACACAAAAGTTGAAGGATACTGGATCCAACAAGTCTCCTCACTTACTCTACCAGAAAGGGAAAAATGAACTTTTCTCATGCATGCAAGGAAGAGCTCAGGAGAGGGAAACAGAACTCCATTTGAAATATGCAGGTGAAATACAAAATTATAACATGATATCTTTTCCTCAATTGCTATTAGAAAAGTGTCATTTTCTGTGATGATAGGGTTTTGCTAATTACCATATCATGCTTAACATAAGAAGTGAGACAATATATTTAGGAATTTGTTAGTGCTTTCCTGCCATGCTTGGCATTTCAAACTTTCTCTAGCAGTATATAATTGTTAACCTCAGGTGGCAAGTTAGCTGTTCTGGTCTCTGGTGTCACTAAATCCCATTGCCTCCTCCTTACTTGACAAATGAAGTACCATTTGTTAATCCATTTATCTACATCTGTTGTTCATTAAAAAGAAATATTGAAAAATGAAAACCTTTATGCGCTAGATTTAAGTTTCTTGAAGGACCCCAAAATGATTAATATTTTTTAAAAAGTCTTGACATTTGAGTGTTAGGATCGCAACTGACTCTGGGGTAAAGTGATGCCTATATACTGATTTTAGAGTGGCTGGCTTATTGTCTCATGACAATAGTACAAATTCCACTCAATGGGTTATAAAGGATTTAGAATTGTTATTTTAAAGATTTGTTATCACACTTCTTTGTTTCATAAATGTCAGTATCTTCTTAGGGGATCTAAAGTTCACCTCTCCTCCACAAGTGACAGTGATGTATCCATTTATTAAAATTACACAGAAACTTTATAATGGACAGAATGGAGAGTGACTATGGCAAAGCTTTAGGGCACATCCAGAGCTGTTCTACATATGAGAATTTTGGTGGCTTACTTTCCTAGCTTTATATTTAATCCAATGAATGATTTAGCCTTCTTAGTTGTTGGAACCACTAATCCCCTCCATGGTTAAAAAGCAATCATTTAGCAGTTCATATCCAAAGATATTGATCAGGCTGATCACTTTATTCTTATTTTAAAATGTATATTTCAGTACAAAATCAATGGGAAAATATGACCAAAGATTTTCAGGGGAAGATTAACTGTTCAGAGAAAAGTAATACTATCCCTTATAGATGTAACTTTTTGCAATAAAAAACAAGAGTAACAAGAACAGCAAAATGCTGGGGTTCATCCATAATTAGCTTTGGAACAAAGAAAAATGTTAAACAGTCCCAGTGTTAAAAGAGGTTCTTTTGATGAAAATTGCCCCACCTCAATAGAAAAATCTTTCCTTGATTCTTTTTATTGTTCTGCACAGATGTAAATGAATATGCATCCACTTATACAACTAATGCATACTTATTGGTTGCCTCTATCTATAGATCATTAATAAAATCTGGCATTCATTAAAAAAAATGTAATTTTCAGAACATTGGTTTGCTGAAGGCATGTAAACCAACTCCACAAACTCATAAACTCAACATCTCTATGAGAATGGAAAAAGTAAATCTATTGGATGATTTTGAAACAAACTTTACAGAAGCTTCATTGTAGTTTATACAAAGCATCATATTGCCTATACATTGAAAGTCAGACTCATTTTTCAATGAACTGTCTCACCAGAGCCCTCTGCTGGACAGTTCTGCTTGATATTGAATGCACACATTAATATATGATTTATAGGCTATGGCTAATATTACCCAAAAGCCACTTGTGATTAAAATTTCACTGTTGCAAATTGAATGCATCATTGAAACCTGTTTTGTCATCATTTTTTTCATTTTTAATGAACATGCAATTGTCTAAAAATAAAATGTTCATCCTTAAAGCTTACTGTAAATCATTGTACATCAGCATATTCCTATACATGAGATAATCATGCTAAATTAGCATTCATTACCAATAATTTTAGTAATGAATTATTCAGCTGATATGCAATTATCACATGCATTTCTAAAGAAATTTCTTTATTACATAGGTATTCCATGCTATTCATTTTATTTGTCCAAATTACATGTGTAAATGGCAGGAATCTTTACATTCCCTGCAGTTTTAGATGCAAAATGCTTTTTTATGCTTATTTGTTCAATGTTATCAGGTTGCTGGGTGTGTGGTTATTATTAACTACATTTCAAGCAATATGCAGATGTCAGAGAATTACTATAATAAAATGAAGCAAATAAAAAAAGAAGAAACCTAAGATTTGGAGTGAAAGGAATATGATGTTTTTTCCTGGGTAATAAATCAGCAGGTTTGCACTATCGTGGTTTGTTTGTTCAATGGACAGCTGTCTGTTATTTGAGAAAAATGATAAATAATGTTGGATGACTGCAGGGTCTGTCTTTATGCCTAATGATAAGACATTCCACTGGAAGATTCCATTGTCTGTTGAAAAACTTGTACTTCTTTTTCTTTGACTCAGTCAAATGTGCTGCTCACATTCACAACTGGCAGAGTAGTGATAGGGCTAAAAACACTTGAACTTCTAATACTGGTAGGGAATTAAGCATGATAGAGGAGGAGTCATCGGTTGTGCTATAGCTTATTTAACAGTATAAAAGTGACATGTGATCTCCCTAAATGCAGGCCTGGACCCCAATTATGAGTCAGGAACCCAAGGTTGACCTTTCCCGAAGATGTGCTCTGCCTAACCATCTCTCATCTGAGGAATGAGAGAAACTTAATCAGTTTAAAACTACCTTTGAAAAAGCAAAATATAAAACCTTGCCATGATGAATTTGGAACGAAAGAGTTTAGAAAACCTATCCTTGGTTAAGAATAACACTACAACTTGTTGGAGTAGATATAAGAAAATGCTCACAATTTAGTCAATGGTATTTTTATTTCTATTTTACATTATAATGAAGTCACTAGAAAGATAAATTGATAGATAGAGATAGATGGATTAATGGATGGGGAGAGAGAGATTTGGTTGTTATTATGTATCAGTCACTAAGGAGAAAAATACAAGCTAAAAAAAAAAATTTTCTACCCTCAAAGAGCTTATATTCTAATAAAGTCAAGATGACACATAAAGCAGATGCTGGAAGGCAGGTGGGGAACTGGCAGTGAGGAAAGGTGATATAAAAGTTAAGAATAAGGAATGGTGATTAGAGAAGAGTGATCATGGCCTGGGAACCCTGGCCAGGGATTCATTAGTCAGAAGAGAGAATAACTGAGCAGAAGTATCTGCAGGACAAGACTACTGGTGAGAAAATGAAGAATAACCAGGAGTCCATGCATAGTGTACACTGTTACATAATAGTCTGGATCAAAGATTTACCAATCAAAAGAGAAAGTCACAGGTGGAAGCAAGTTAGCACAACCTAAGGGAAAAACAAAATTATATTACTGAGAAAATACAAATTGAAATGGATCCTGAGTCATCTAAAGCTGCAATGAGAACCTTTAAAATGTTATACTTTAGAGTGCTCTTAAATATTCACTAAAGTCTTAGAAATTCACCTGGATATTAAAATATGAAGATTTGAATTTTGACTTGTTTCTACCTGACTTTGCAGCTGTGGGAAAAATTTTGTGTTCAATTGTTTCAGATTCTTCATAATCCCATTTGGGGTTTTCTTGGCAAAAATGTGGGAATAGTTTGCCATTTCCTTCTCCAGCTCATTTTACAGATGAGGAAACTGAGGCAACAAAGATTAAGTGACTTTCTTAGGATCACAGAGCTAGTATTCATCAGACTTCAGATTTGAATTCAAGATGTATTTTCCTGACTCCTAGCCCAGCTTTCTATTTACTATACTACCCAACTCCTATGGGCAAGATACTTCTCTTCTATGAGTCTTTATTCCCTTATCTCCAACATAAGTACAATGATTCTTACAGTAGGAAATGTAGAGTAAACATGAACTTTTATATTTGTGGAGGAAGTATGTGTCTTTGATATTTAAACTTTTCAATCCCATCTTTATGATTAGATCACAATGTAGTTTTTAACTTTTTCACCACATCTATATTCTGTTACTATTATTGGTCTATTATACAAAAGTTTTAGAAGGACAAGACAGATAAGATTGAGTTATGGATGGGAGAATGAGTCTGAGATCTGATGCCATCACTGAAAATTTTTGAATTGGCCTGTTTTAAATATCTAAATTTTAGTTGGGGTGGGGGGGTAAAGTGACTATAGGTTCATCCCCGATCAACTGATTTTCACCTGTGAGGAAATTGTAGAATGAAACAAGCCACTAACAGAGACAAAGAGATGTTAAATTCTCAAATGAAATGTGAAGGTGGTTTCATTTTATGTCATATCCAGATATAAAAAACTTATCTTCCTTCAAACTTTATAAAATTAGAGGACAGTCCACCATTTGCTAGTGACTTTCTTGGGAGTTAGTAGATTCATGAGAGAGCTCCAAAAAATCCTTGGCCTTAGTGGGGAAGAAAAACTCAGTTCTTCAGAGGGAGTTGAACCTCACCTTTTTTTTTCTGGGGGGGGAAGAAATTTCTCCTCTCTCATCCCCACCCACATGGCCATGATATTTTAAAACAGAGAGCAATATCAATGCACCCAGCAAGGAGAATAGTGTGGAAAACACCCCAAAAAGAGAAAGAATGTTGGGTCCTATAACAGTGGATGTATAATATACCTTGACCTTGTGTATTCTCTAATTATGGGCCTTTCTATTAATGTAATTGATATGTATGTCCACTCCTTCCACTGATATTGTGTGTCTCTGGGTGAAGGATGAGTAATATAGATCATTAATATTGAGCTAAATACTCAATTGAATTGACAACCTATCTGACCCAATGTAATAGTCACATGTTGAAATATGCAAATATCTGGATACAATATTTTAAATAAAAGGGCAGCATGTGAATAGAATCAGGAAGACTTTGGTTCAAATTTCATTTTAGATCTATCACAGCTGGCTGATTTTGAGCAGGATCTCATGGACTCAGTTTATCAGATCCAGGAAATGGGAGTAAGAGTATCTGTTGTGAAGGTTGTCATGAGGTTGAAATGAGATCATTGAAAACAATGAAGCAGTATATAAAATGGCAGTTATTCATACATACATATATATGGAGACATATAAAACATATATTTTATATAATTTATCTGATATAAACATTTCCCTATATTATGATAAAATGTGAGCTATGCAGACACTCTTTATTTCCATAATCCTTGTGTATTATTGTCATTATTCAGTACTTAGTAGTGTCCTCAAAGTTATAAGGAATGTAGACTTTTCACACCCATCATGGTATATCTAGAAAAACTCTATACCATTTTTGAATGAGTGATCACACTCTTATGAAGAATGGAGCAGTGTTCTGCTCATTTCACACACAAAACTGCTACCTTGAAAATACATAAGACCTACCAGTAACAGAGTTAAAAAACAGGCAACTTCATTTTTTCCAACATGAGACATAGCAAGATTACTGTAGAGGCAATTGAGATATAGAATGGTGGAAAGGAAAAAAACTCTTTCTGTAACTATTGTAGGGGAAACATGAATGTGTGTAGATTTAATGAGTCTCAGAAGTCTTCAATCTAGGGCTTCATGCCATCCTGTCCTCTGATTTGAATATCAGGAATTTTGATTTTAGATTTTATTCCATTCAGAGTAGTGAAAAGAGGACTAGAGATAAAGTCAGGAGCAACCTGGGTTAGAATACCATCTTTGATATCTATTCAAATCACTTCATCTTTTTGAGTTTCCTTATCTATTAAATAATATTTAACTGTAATAACATTTAACTATTACCACCCTGCAGAATTGTGAGAGTTGAATTAAAAAATGTTATGTACAGATTTTTGCAAACTTTGAAGTACTTGTTATATATTATTATCTCGTGCCTCTCCTATGTTTTTTAATATACAAAATGATGAAATTAATTGATTCTTCTGAAATATAAGCACTCATTCAGCTTTGGATCCTGTTTGTTTGGATCTGAACCTCTTTTATCTCTTCCTTTAAACCTTCCCCCTCTTCATTTTTCTACTTCATCCCTCCTCCTCCTCCTCCTCCTCCTCCTCCTCCACCTCTAGGGTTCCACTAGACCCAGAGGAAAAGGGGTCCTTCTCCTAGCAAAGTCAGCCTCTCTCTCTCTCTCTCTCTCTCTCTCTCTCTCTCTCTCTCTCTCTCTCTCTCTCTCTCTCTCTTTCTGTGTGTGTGTTTGTGTGTCTGTGTGTGTCCTTGATACCAACCATTCCTGTCTCTTCCCAATTTTGTTTCATTAATAAAATCCCCTTTACCTCTCTCCTTCCCTCCCTCCTCCCTTTCTCTTCCTCTCTTCCTTCTCCTCTCACCCTGTCCCTCCCCTCTCTTCTTTCTTCTCCCTCTCTCTCCCACTTCTCCCCTCCTTTCTCTAACCCCACTCTATTTCTCTCTTCCTCTCTCCCATCTCTTTGTCTCTCTCCCTATCTCTTTATGACTCCCTCTATCCCTTCTTCTCTCTCTTTCCCCGTCTCATTCTCTCTGTGTCTCTTTCCCTTTCTCTCTCTTTGTTTCTCTGTCTCTGTCTCTCTGTCTCTCTCTTTTTCTCGCTCGCCTCTCTTCTCTATCTCTCTGTCTCTCTGTCTCTGTTTCCACTCCTTTCTGTGTCTCTGTCTCTCTCTGTTTCTCTCCTCTCTCTGTCTCTCTCTCTATCTTTGTCTGTCTGTCTCTCTCTGACAAGTACTATGCTAAGTTCTTTATAAATATTATTTGATTTGATCCTTATCATTAGATGGTAGGTGCTATCATTTTATATTTGAGGAAACTGAGCAAACAGGTTAAGTCATATATCTGAGGTTTTGAAGTCAGTTCTCCCTGACTTTAGGCCCAGAATTCTATCCTGCTCTGCCATCTAGGAAAAAAATGTTCTACTTGCTTTACCTGTGAGGGTTTGTGCTAGCTTTAGTTCCAATTTGTTCAATGGAAAATAATATAAACTATAAAACATATGCAAACTATAATTATTTTCTTTCCAGAAACTCCTGTAAGATTCAATAATTACATTTGCTTTAATTTTGTTCCAGCTACCACCAAAAGAATTGTTGGTTTTGTGTGTGAGTACTGGAATTCAAATAATGTTTATAGCCCAATACAAAGAGGTCAATGAATACATTTAAATTTTGAATGAATAAATATCCATGCCTTCATATTTTCATTTAACTCATCATCTAGTTCATTTGTGTAAACAACTAATTTTTTTTATGAGCAAATATGTAGATTTTGTTGAGACTCATCTGAGAAAAAGGTAGGCTAGTTAGATGTGCACATTGATACTAACCAAGTTATCATCCAGCTAGTAAGTAATCTGTGGTACCTGGGAAGTCAAGTATATTGACTTTTATAATTAGCAAAGGTGGAAGGGGAAGGGGGGAGAAAAATCCAATTCCTTTTTATTGAAATGCTGACTGTTTTGCTTTAATTTCCTATCCTGATGTTCTCACTTATCAACCAGATGTGGCCCATGGCACCACTGTACTCATTTATTTGTTGACATTCAAAAGGTCTGGTAAAATCTATCCACTGAGAAAGAATAAATTTATTGTGTGACATCCAACACTAGTGTTCTGGGCATAGGATACAGAAAGTCAACACTCTCTTATTTTCAGAGGTGGATAAAGAGTTAAAGATTATTGATTTGGTTGTTGTTTAGCATCCATAATCCAGAGTGGGAGTAGAAAATTTGATCTCTTTTTTTGTTTTGTACTGTGTTGTGCTTTCTAATATAGTTGACCTCATCAGCAATCCAGTCAGGGAACTGGAGTTAGAATTTAGCATTCTCTAACTGATAATGCACTTCCAGGCCAATTTGCCAAAAGACTGACCCACAGATGTGAGAAGTCTCTCAAGTGTCTGGAGCAGAGTTCCTAATTATAAATATGCATCTTTATGTTTCACAGGTACTCCTCAGCCATTTGAAATGTTATTTTTTCTTCTTCATACTAGAACAGTGAAGTAAATTTTTCTTTTACTTCCATTTTGAGAACCAGAAAAAATGGTTGAGATGAGGTGGATAGAATCCAAGATTTGAAACAAAGAATCCCCAAATTCAAATCCTTCTTCAAACACAATCTGTGTGACCCTGAGCAGGTTACTTAGCCTCTATAGCACCTAACTTATAGGACTGTTGCATGTATCAATTAAAAAACATGATGATAATGTTTGTCCCTTATTCTCAAAGAAGACCATGACATCAGGGAGGTGATGCCATGACAAGCACATGAACTGGATTTTAGTGGGGGGGAGGAGCTGTGTTAAGTCACCAATCTCACTGTCTCCCCCCAGAGCCATCTGGATCCAGTGGTCAGATATGAGTCGACAACTGGAGATGACCCTGGATGCCAGACAAGCAGGTTAAGTGACTTGTCCAAGGTCACACCATTAGTAAATACCAAATGTCTGAGGCTGGATTCAAACGCTTGTCCTCCTGACTCCAAGGCCAGTGCTCTATATCCACTGCAACACCTAGCCACCTCTGTAAAATATGTGAAATGATTTACAAACTTTAAAGTGCTAAAAAATATTGGCTATTCTATTTCCATAAGCACTTATTAAGTGCCTCCTATTTGTCAGATTCTGTTTTAAGTGTTGGGGACGCTAAGATTAAAAATGAAATGTCCCTGCCCTCAAGAAGCTTACATTCTAATTAGTGCATTAACATCAGACCCTTTCCAAACTACTACTCAATAAGTGACTTTTTTGAATGATATAATGGAGATCACAGGATCCATTTTGACATCCTAAATGTAACAACCTTAAATCTCTTTGCATCTTTGTGATCTCTCCTTCACTGCCCTGTTAAAGCTAGCTATATCAGAAGTTAGGGAGACAGTTAACATCTCCAGTTAGAGTTTTATAGGCTGAGGGAGAAAATCTATATTTGCACATACTATCTATCTATCTATCTATCTATCTATCTATACATATATATATATGTGTGTGTGTGTACATACACATATGTGTGTAGATATGTTTAGAGAGAGAATGCAGCATAAATACCTCAAACACAAGTCAGAATTTTTGCACACTAATATACAGTCTGTTTCTCACTACTTACTTTCTAATATTTTCTCATCACTTATTTTTAAGCACTTTCCACATTGCAACATTTAAATTTGCCAGATATTTTTTGATTGTGTAAAAGAGGATGTTTTATTTAAGGAGACTGTTATATGGAGAAAGTAACACAGATTTGACTCAGAGGATGGACAAGGTGTTCAAGTTTCATCTTTGATGTTTGCTCTATGTTTGTGTGAGTATGTGTATGTGTGTTGAGAGAGAGAGAGAGAGAGAGAGAGAGAGAGAGAAAGAGAGAGAAGAGAGAGAGAGAGAGAGAGAGAGAGAAAGAGAGAGAGAGAGAAGAGAGAGAGAGAGAGAGAGAAGAGAGAGAAGAGAGAGAGAGAGAGAGAGAGAGAGAGAGAGAGAGAGAGAGAGAGAGAGAGAGAGAGAGAACATGAGCACATGATGAATTCAGTGTTCTCACTTAGAAACAAGGATGTTGGTCAAGATGGTCCCTGAAATACTTTTCACTTCTGTCTCTGTGAATCTTCCACCTCTCAGTCTGTGTCCAATTAGAAAAGAGGGAGGAAGAAAAGAACAAAGAAAGGACTCAAAGTATATTCACATTTGCAAAGTAAACTGTGAAAGAAAAGTGGAAATGGAATCCTGTCCTACCCATTTTTTAATTGACTGAAAATGCTTTATGGTGAAAGTTCCTAATGGTTGCTGAATGCAAGAAAACCAAGCTCCACTCCACTGAAAAATGAATTCTTCCATTTGGGTTACTTAAAATATTAGATATTCTAATTAAATCTGTTTAATAATTCTGCCACCTGTAGGCTAGGCCAACTGTAGGGAAATGTAACTATTAAGGAATGTGATTGCAACATACCCTTTCTCCATAGTGTAAGGGAGAAGTAAAAGAAACAATACACCATGGTTGAATCCCCCCATTACCCTTTTCTCCTCTGTTTTTAAAACATCTTTTAGTCATTACATGACTAGTAGGGACATATGTTTGACATAGCTATACAGTTATAACCTATATCAAACTACCCTCTGTGAAGAGGTTAGGAGAGGGAAAGGAGGAAGGGAGAAAATGTGAAAGTCAAAATCTGACAAAAAAAAAGAATGCTGAAAACTATTTTGTGTGTAGTTGGAATAATAGATAAATAAATTTAAATCTAAAAAATGTAATCAGAAAAATTTGATCATTTCAGACATACAGGTAAATGAAAAGATTATAAGATTTTGACTCAGGAAAACCTGTTTCCAATCCAAGATTTGAGAATTACCTGACTGACCTTGGGCAAATCACTTAACCTCCCTAGGTCTAGGCTTTTTCATCTCTAAAGTGAGGGTCTTGGATCACATGATCTCTTCCAATTCCATCCTCCCAGGATGCTATCTCCTTTTTACCCTACTATGCATCACTGATAGCTATTTCAGTTTGCTATTTATGAATATCCT
Source organism: Macrotis lagotis (assembly GCF_037893015.1). Classification (NCBI taxonomy): domain Eukaryota; kingdom Metazoa; phylum Chordata; class Mammalia; order Peramelemorphia; family Peramelidae; genus Macrotis; species Macrotis lagotis. The sequence continues at coordinate 208,437,172 of NC_133661.1, read as the reverse complement.
ACATAGTCTTTAATTATCATTTATATACATGAATATAAATATGCCCAAACAGAAGAAAATCATCCCACTCATATGTGTGAACATCTTCATTTATCATCATTAGAAAAATATAATAGCAAAATCAAGTACAGTTCACATTTGATAGTAGGCAACACCTAAAGCAAATGTTGAAAGCAACTGGTTAACATTCCATGTTAGTCTTTTATTAGGCATCAGCTACAACATAAATCTATTAATAAAAAAATACCTTAGCATCTTGACTTGTAAAGCTAAAAATGGGCAATTAGAAATACAAATAATTGCTTTAAAATGTTTAACAAACCATGATTCAGGTCATAGAAGCATTTTATAATATTCCTCTCAAAGTATTTTATAGAGAATTTTACCAAAATTATTTTAACTAAATCTCTTTCATATAGATAGAGGATATTACTAGACATCATTGACCAAATTATTAAGACAAGATTATCCCTACTATGGGGCTCCTATGTAGTATAGTGAATAGAGTACTGGGCCTAAAGTCAGAAAACTCTGAGTTCAAAGTGGCCTCAGACACTTATAACTGTGTGACCTTGGGCAATTCACTAAACCCTGTTTTCCTCAGTTGCTCATCTGTAAAATGAACTGCAGAAGGAAATGACAAACCTTTACAATATCTTTTTCAAGAAAACTGCAAATGGGGTGACAAAGATTTGGACACAAATGAAATGACAAAATAACTAAATAACAATATCCACTATGAATGAGAAAATACTAAGTTTTATCCATGGTTTGATTTTCATATTCATTTCTATAGAGCATATAAGTGAATTACATAGTTTGGCTATAATAAATAGTTCTATGGATATATTTGTGTCTCAAAGTTCACTAAAGATCAATGAGAAAATAACTCCAACTACTCTCAATGAATCTGAGGCAGAAGACCCAGTGGAATACATTTTAGAATATCTCAATTAATATTTGCATTTTGTTACTTCTGATAAGCTGTTGAAAATATCTTTGGAATTATTGCAAATGGGAAAGGTTCCAAGATTAAAAAGAGGCCAAGGTCCTGATTTATTCAGAATGGGGAAAATGATGACTCCTCAGAAAAAAAAAATTACAACTTAGTATTACTTTTTTAAACTAATTTTTGAACTAGTTTTAGAAGTTTTTGAATACTTAAAAATGAAAATGTCAAAATAGATTCAATAAGAATATGTTATATCTCATTAAGTTTTGTGTTCTATACTTTTAAAAATGGGAGAGGGGATTGAGATTTGATTTCATGACATAAGAAAATTTTTCAGAGCAAATGTGCAGTGGCCCAACTCTTTCCAGCCTTTAGAATTTGCTTGGATCTGTGAATGGGAAAGTAACTTGCCTATGATCATATAACTAAGGTGGTCAGCTAATACATATAGAGAAAATACTTGAACCTATATCTTCTAGACTCTGATGATGGCTCTTTATCTACTATACTAATACCTTCAATATGTGAATACCATATATTTATACACATTAGTAGTCAATAAATGAAATTAAATTGAATTCTCTTTTCTGAAATGAGTACTGGACAAAAAGTAGGATAAGTTTTTGACTGTATATTTTGATTTTCACAAGATATTTAATAATGTATAATATATATATATATATGTATGTGTGCAATAGAGATCAAATATATTTATGTGTGTATACATATACAAAGATCGATGACTTCTAGCATTCTCCCTTATAGGCATTGTCATTTGTATACATGTATCCCTTCCTTTTTCATTTACTAGACAATAAACTCTTCAAAAATAGCATCTATGTCATCTAATTTGGTATCTTTAGAGCCTGACAGAACCTTTCACCTGAAAGAAATGATTAATTAATATTGTTTGAATTGAAGTGAATTGCAATGTTGGAGGCCTGAACTTTTTGAAGTCAACAGATTGACATGGAGGAAGCCTCCTCCTGGCATACCTCAAAACTCTATGTTTCCCTGTTCAATATTTTTATCAATGACTTAAAAATGTAAGGCACACCAAATATAAAAGCTGAAAGAGATAGTTATCATTTCCTCTTGGATGCTTACCAAATTTCTTTGATTACAGGACAAAGATCCAAAAATATCTAAGCAGACTGGAACAATATTCTGAATTAAGTGTACTAAATACTGAATGTTCATTGTAAACTTAGGAAGTTAAATTAAAAATACCAACTACACATGTAGTATAGGGGAAACGGAAAAAAAAAACAGTTTATTTGAAAAAAAGATTTAGTTATTTTCATTAATTTAAAACTCAATATAGTTCAATTGCATGATATGATTTGAAAGAAAGAAAGAAAGAAAGAAAGAAAGAAAGAAAGAAAGAAAGAAAGAAAGAAAGAAAGAAGCCAAATAAACTAACAATTTGGATACAGTTTGGGACATACTCAATGTTTCATTTGTTTTATTTGACAAATAATTTGTGATAAGAAAGGACTTTTCTTTGAAAGTGAGAAAGAATTAAAATTAGTGATGGAGCTCCCTTTAGTCCATTCTCCTCTCTCAAAGATTCAAAGAAGCATTATTATTTTATTTAAAACAGGACATAGGATAAAGCAAAAAAAAGAGGTTCAGAAAAGTACACAAATATTACTTCCTCATTAAATATAATTTTCTTTGAAAACTGCATGTGTTAAAAAAGTATCTTAAATCAAATGCAAATCAATGAATTATAAGTAGGAAACAAAAAAAAAGGAAAAATAAATTCCAATGCAATTTCCTCCTATCCCCACAAAAAAAAAAACCCAAAAAACTAGAAACAGGAAAGATAGTCTGTATATTTCTATCATTTTCTGATCTATTAACTCTAGGAATGACAATAGCACTAAGAGCTGGTAAGAGAGATTTGTCAGATTGAACCTCAGTAAGTCAGAAATTAGTCATTTAAATGAAAAATTCACTTAATTTAATCACCTGACAGTGGTCAGAAAAGTGATTGAATTTGATTAACTAATTTGTTATGGCCATTATGATATCTTGATTTCCTACAGTAGAATCTTTAGTAAAGGTTAGCAGCTTATAGTCATTGGTTACATAACTTGTTCATGCTTAGAAGGTGTGTATTTATGAAGTTCTAAAACACAACTTCAGGCTTCTAAGTAGTCCTTCAGAAGTCCTTCTCACTATTCAGAAATGATGTCTTCCTCCTGTGAATTCCTAGAACATTTCATGTGGACATCTCTTGTTTTTATTTTAGTTTGCCTTGAACTCAAATTCAAACTCTTTTGTCAACTCTTTAAGGCCCTCCATAATCTGATACTACCTTACCCTTCAAGATTTTTTCAGTGCTATTCCTGACAATGTTACACTGTGCTGTAGCCAAAGTGAACATTCACTTTGGTCCATGCTTTCTCACCTTCACATCTGCTTCTTTCCTCATGTTAATGTCTATTGATCTTTCCAAAATTTAAATGAAATGACATCCTACAGCCTTCCTTGATCTCCCAGTCAACTGAAACCTCCCCTTAGTAGCTCTTTATTTACACCTTTCCAATATTATTTAATTTTTTCATATTTATCTATTAGATTATAAACTCCATGATGGCAATAATCTGGTCTTATCTTAACTTTCAAGTTTACTCAATGCATAGCACATATATTAAGGGCCTTATTAAGAAAACTATTCTCAAATTAAAATAATTTCTAAGTATTCTTTTAATTTTACATATTTTATGAATCTATACAGGTAACAAAATTATTAAGTATATTTGGGTGGCACAAGGGATAGAGTACTAGTCTTAGAATCAGGAAGGCTCATCTTCATGAGTTTGAATCCAGCCTCAGAAACTTTCTAGCTATATGACCCTGGGTAAGTCACTTGACCCTGTTTATATCAGTTTCCTCATCTGTAAAATGAACTAGAGGAGGAAATGAGAAATTACTCTAGTGTTTCTGCCAAGAAAACTCCAAAATGGGATCATGGAGAATCAGACATGCCTGAAGCTATGAACTTCAACAATATATTTTGAGCTGAAAGAATCCTAGAAAGTGAATTCAATTTCTGTACTTTAGATATGGGCAAATTGAGTCCCAAAGAGGTATAACCTGTCCATTGTCACAGGGGTAACATGAGGCACAAGGGAAATTTTGAACTCAAGTCATGAGACTCATAATCCAGAGCATGTTCTACTCTCCTATCCTGGTGGTTCTTGAGTTGAGTCATAAAAAATGTTAGGGATTCTAACAAGTAAAGGTAAGAAAAGAAATGCTTTCAATGCTTTGAGTATTACCTGGGTGAAGAGACTAGAGATAAAATTTATGTTTTAGACCAAAAAACCTAGCAGGTTTGTTTGAAGGGGTAAATATGAGATCATATCAACTTGGGTGAAAGCAACTGGGTCCAAATCAAGGTTGTCTATTGGAACTGCTGTATAGCAGAATCATGACTATAACCCACAGACATGCACACACACACACACACACACACACACACACACACAGAATTCATGGTTGGAAGAATGCAATATGAATTGCTACTGTGTGTTTTTTTTTTAAAAAATCTTTTGCACTAACTTTCTTTAGATTATTCCCTCCCCTTCCCCACCCCCATTTTTCCTTAGGCTCTGTCTTAATCTTCCAAAGTGAAATCTTTCCTTTGCTTCATGTTTTCTTGTAACCATATTTCAATAGCACTTAATCAGTGATAAAACTGCTTTGATTTATTCACAGCTGTGGATATTATTGTTGAAATCTCTGTAAGTGCTTCAGCGTGGTATGATTGGAGCAATAGCATTTAAGAGTCCAGAGGCAAGTCAGAAAATTAACCACTGGGTTTTCTGAGGCTTCAATTAACTGCCAAGGCAGCACTGAGCACAATGAGGAAGTTCCGAAGAAACTTAGTCTGCAGTATGTAAAGTGCTAGACAGCTCATCCATAAATGCTACTGGAAGCATGACATCACCAGGACATGCTTCCATTGGCTGAGCACACCCTAAAGATGCTATACAGTCTCCTTGGGGGGATCAGACAGCTGAGCAACTTTTGTCCCCTTTTCATTCCCTGATTGTTTTTAAACTTTTTTTTATCCATTGACTGAGAGCAAATTCTGCCTCTGACTGACTACTATTGTGATTTAAGATAAAGACACATAACATCTCTTGGCCTCAGTTTCCTCATTTGAAAAAGAAGGAGTTGGACTAGACAGCCCCTGAGGTCCTAGATCTGTGATCCTCTGACTCTAGGGTGGTGATTTCTATCGTGGCATCATGGGCAACTAGACTGTGCAGTTAAAAGGATGCTGGTGGCATCTAGGTGGCACAGTGGATAGAGCATCGGCCCTGGAGTACCTGAGTTCAAATCCGGCCTCAGACACTTAATAATTACCTAGCTGTGTGGCCTTGTGCAAGCCACTTAACCCCATTGCCTTGCAAAAACCTAAAAAAAAAAAAGGATGCTGGAGTTAGGGTCACAGAGACCTGAGTTCAAATATGACTTTAAACACTTCCTAGCTGTAGGACCCTGGGCAAGTTACTCAATGGTGTTTGCCTCAATCTCTTCATCTGTAAAATGAGGTAGAGAAGGAATTGGCAAACCACTTCATTATCTTTGCCAAGAAAAAATATCACAATCTGAAAAGACTGAACAACCTCAGCATTGGTCTCTCTCCTTAATAGTCTTGTCTAGAGCACATAAGAGAGTAGATCAGAGAGTATGATCAGAAATCCCAGATATTTTTTAATATCATTCATTCATCTATCTTATTCATTCATACAACAAATAGATAATTATTTTCTATTTGGATAGTTCCAGATACTGGAGAGGAGGGAGAGAGAAAGATATGCAAATCTTGCCTTTGGTGGGGGGAAATGCATACTTCTCAGTTTTTTACAAAGAATTTCCTGATTCCCTTGCCTACCTGCTCTCCCATCAGTTATTCTCTCTTTTAAAAATAGAGTTTAAACCTTTTGAGGTCAAGAAATATTTCTTTATAATCTTTGTACTCCCAATGATTGGCACAGTGTCTTGCTGGATTGATTTAAATTGAATCAAATTTTACTTTTAAACTGTCACTTTTTACCACACTAAACTTAAGAAGCAGTCCATATCTCTGTGGCATCCTTTTCAATAGGATTTTATGAGAATTAGAAGGGAAATGTTAAATACATTTTTATAGCTATCTTTAACGCTTTTTACTCACTTCATGCCCTTTTCCTTATAACTACATGCTGTTTAAGGTCAGCAGCTTCTAGACATTTTCTGGATACAAGAAGTAATATCATTCCACCCTAGGCTAGGTTTGTATTATCTCATAGATTTCCAGAGTTTTGTTCCTACTCAGGATAAGTGTTCATTGACATCAACAAGATCTCTGTGATGATATTAGATATTCTGACCCATCAAAACCCTGATTTTTCATATCATCCTATCTAGCCTAGGTGATCATGCTCTTCATATGATAAATCAATCATATAAGTAAAGGGGATATTAAAGAATATTTAGTCAAACCTTCTCACTTTAGAAATAAAAGAAATGAAGAGATTGGGTTACAGGATTTATGAGGTCCTTTCCCACTCTAAATCTATGATCTCATGAGCCTACAGAATCAAACCTAAAATTAAAAATTATTCTCTTGAACTTTTTCTAGGGCAAGAATATGTTTTAAAAATATATCTCTAGTCAATCAAAATGCATATGTTTCATGTAACTATGTTCCATAATTTCATTTTTTTACACTTTGAATTACTAGATATCAGAGTTAGGGAGATATGTAATATTATGCCCCATTTTATAAGCAGGGAAATTGAGAATATAAATTTGCCCCTCTTATCACCTGCACAGAAAAAGGAGCGACAAGACATGGGATCCAAATTAAAATAAATCTCTTTAATCTAAAAACTATTCTACTATTTGTTTTCATTTTATTCTTTATTTTTGGTTCAGACCTGCATTTGAGTAAGAGTATACAAATCTCCTTTACCAATTTATGCCTTGTAACCTATTTGGGTGAAGACCTTGGACTCTTTCACAGAATAATGCATTAGATAATATACAGAAAGACACAAAATAAATAAATTATATTGAAATGCAGTTCACAAAAATTTTTTAAATAGTATTTTCCCCAACTACATATCAAGACAATTTTTAGCATTTTTTTTTAGGTTTTTTTGTAAGGCAAACAGGATTAAGTGGCTTGCCCAAGGCCACACAGCTAGGTAATTATTAGGTGTCTGAGACCAGATTTGAACCCAGGTACTCCTGACTCCAGGGCCAGTGCTTTATCCACTATGCCACCTAGCCACCCCCTTTAGCATTTGTTTTTACAAGATTTTGAGTTCCAAATCCTCCTTTTCCCTCTTTCTGAAGAGGTATGTGTATGGTATATGTTATCATGTAAAACATTTCCATATTGGTCAAAATCAGTTCACAACATTTAAAAATAAAAAAAAGTCAAGAATCCCCTTATTTGTTCTCCTACATTGCTAGGTGCAATGAGAAGCAATCCCTTTCCCACAGTCACATAGGTACTATGTGTTCAAGGCAGAACTTGAATACAGATCTCTTCCTTCTCTCCAGGACACCATGCTTCCAACTCTTCCTTTATGTGGGATTTCTGATCATAGGCCAACTCTTTTTTTTTGTTTTGTTTTTTTGCAAGGCAAAGGGGTTAAGTGGCTTGCCCAAGACCACACAGATAGGTAATTATTAAGTGTCTGAGGCTGTATTTGAACTCAGGTACTCCTGACTCCAGGGCTGGTGCTCTATCCACTGTGCCACCTAGCCACCCCCATAGGCCAACTCTTATGAGCTCTAGATAAGATTCCTAAAAGAGAAAGTCATTTGAGTTGCCATAGTTGATATTCAGTCATTTCAGACTCTTTGTGACCATTTGGGGGCTTTTCTTGGCAAAGATACTAGTCAAGTTTTGGAGTTCATGAACAAATTCAATGTAGCTTCCACCTTTTACTGAAGCCTGCTAATAGCCTCTGCACCAAAGTTGTAATGAAATTAAGAAACACTGTTCCTTGAGGAGAAGGTAAGGGGAAGTAGAGTTGAAAATGTGACACAAAGCTCCTTTTGTCTCATCATATTAATGTTGATGCCCTCTTACCCTAAAACTTGGCTGGAGCTGGAGCCAAAATCTATATTAGTTTAATTTTAAGCAGATTCATGAACAAGTGCATAAAGGTAATTAGATGCCTGAAAGGTACTTAGAGTCCCACCATTCCCTGATGTCTACTATTAGATGGGGTTGTCCTATAATATTGAACCACAGTAGCTTAAATGTATTCTTCTGTAGGAGGAGCTGGACTTTTAGGACACTTCCAGTCTCTTTTATTTTAGCTACTGAGGCAAACAGGGCTCATTAATGAGTATAATAGGATTAGACATAAAGGGAGAAAAAAAGACCCAAACTTTCTAATCTCATTTGAAAGAAACTCCTTGTAAGGCAGACAAATACTTTTTTTTCCACTGTCTTTTTGAAGAAATATTACAGTGAAACTGACTCAGATGGACAGAATAGGGAAGAAGACAAGTCATCTAGTGGAGCCTCCCACTGACTTAGGCAACAGAAGCAACGCTTGGCTTCAATAAAAAGGGGATGTACACTGTCTCCTCTTTAAGTCCCATCACAGCTCCTTACTAAGTTCAGGTAGGCAGAATTTCTTCATATATATATGTATATGTATATGTATATGTATATGTATATGTATATGTATATGTATATGTATATGTATATGTATATGTATATGTATATGTATATGTATATGTATATGTATATATAAAATAAGGAACCGGTAGTGACTTTCTCCTTTGTTGGAGGACATCAACCAAATGAAATGATCTCCACTTGTGGTAGTTGCCTATTATCTTTCAAACATGTCTGTGGAAGAGGTTACTTTTGAATGATGTGGAAAGGTGCAAGGCTCAGGCAACCTCGCTCAGGTGTCTGGCTTCTCTGCCAAGCTCCTGCTGCTCAGTGAGTAGGAGGGTGCTTAATCTCTTCACAGTTGCCACAGTTAGGGGTCTATTGTTAAGACCTGCCTGAAAGCTTGCAAAATGACATTCCCTGGTGTGATTGAGTTTTAATGTAAGATTACAACCCATAGATCAAAATGAGGAGGACATTTGGGAAGGGGCTCTTAAGAATTTCTTGAGCCTGAGCAGAAAAAAGATAATTATACTGCGTGATTTAAAGTTTTTCCTTTCTAGTTACTCAAAAGCTAAGCTTGTCCTCAAGACTATCAATTATGGGGAAGAAATACACACACACACACACACACACACACACACACACACGCACATATACATGCATACAATACATGGACATATATACAAATTTATATTAATGTTTATGCTTAATAAAGTTGATACATACAAGCACACAAAATGCTGTTTATATAGTTAATATATATTAACCATATATATATTTATATTTAGATTAACATATATAATATATAAAATATACATATATGGGTATATATAAGTATATATTATTAATTTAGAAAATTTATATTTATATAGTAATATATAAAATTAATATGTGTATATACTTAAAATGTGTATGTATATAATTAATAAATAAAATTAATGTTCCTTAAATTTATCAATGAACAAAATATATTATAAATTTATTTGTAATTACATATATGTGTGTGTGTGTATGTGTGTGTGTGTGTGTGTGTGTGTGTGTGTGTGTGTGTACACATAGGCCATATAGGTGATGCAATGGATATAGTGCAGGGTCTGGAATCAGGAATACCAAAGTTCAAAGGTGATCTCAGCTAGTTATGTGACCCTAGGCAAATCACTTAACCCTGTTTGTCTCAGTTTCCTTATTTGTAAAATGAGATGAAGAAGGAAATGACAAACAACTTTAATATCTTTGCCAAGAAAATCTCAGATGTGGTCATGATGGGTCAGCTACAACTGAAAAGACTGAACAACAATCATATGTGCCCATTTATGTATGTGCATATGTGGGTATTATATTTATTGTCAAGTTTAAGGGCTATTAATTAAAATACTGCTTTAAGGATGCTAATATAAAGAAAAGGACCAAATCACTCTTCATAATGGTCATAACTTAAGAATTCAGGGTGTGTTCAGGTGTACTCTTTTGTCTCAGAAAGTGTTGCAGTTTGCATCTCATTTTAAAAATACAAACATTCCAAATGAGTTTTCATTATTAATTTTAAAATAGCTTTAAGTTTTAAGTTTTCTGAAAAAAATATATGTCCTTTATGACTGGGAATTCAATAAATTTTTGTCTTAAAAAATTCTTAGGTGCACAGCTTAGTAAGAAATGATCCATATACCTGAAGTTAAAGAGATCAATTAACCATATAGGTGTCAAATCCTACATTTGCTGATAATGAATTCTAGAAAGAAAAGGGGGAAAAAGTTATCAATTGGATTGAGTTATAGTTTCCCTATGTACAGTTGATGCAAAAAACCTTTGCTAAACAAACTATCACTATCAATAGGATTGTAGGAGGCATGATGAACCTATTTAAGGAAGTTCTGAGAATGCTAAGCTATGCTGTTAATCAGACAGGATTCATATCTATTCCTTATAAGCGGCAGCTAGGAGGAACAGTGGATAGAACACTGGCTCTGGAGTCATGAGGACCTGAGTTCAAATCCAGACACAGACACTTAATAATTACCTAGCTTTGTGACCTTGGGTAAGTCATTTAACACATTACCTTGCCCCCCCAAAAGTGAGTAAACATTATTGCTTAAAGCCACTTATTAGATTGGTCAAAATCTGAAAGAGACTACTTGGAAGTAATAAAACTTGAAATTTAAATTGAAAAATCAATTCAGACTGACCTAATGATCTGACTAAACTGTAGATTTTTAAAATATGTACTTACCATACAGACTGTCTCAAAAGTCTTGGTGCGATTTTAAGCTTCAATAACTTAAGATGTATAAAACACAAACTTACACAAACTTACAATAGGGTTTTTAAATGTATTTTACTTTAAAATTTTAGTGCTTGAATAGAATGAGTAGAAATGTTCCCCCAGTAATCTCAAAGTTTCCAGTTATTTCCCTTCATATATATATATATATATATATATATATTTTTTTTTTTCTTTGTTCTTCCTTTATCCAAAAGTCTGAGAATAGACAGCCTGGTAAAATAATTCTAAATTTCTTTATACGCTTGAGCTTATTTTGAAAATACAATAGTAAGAAAAAGTTTAAATATTTGGAAGCCCCTTGCACTGTCTGTTATCAAAACGATTGATAATAGTTTCTAAATATTAGAGGTGTAGTTGCCTCCTTGTCTAACACTGACCTCAGGACTTCCCATGACTAATTTTGTGAGGATCTCCATGTAGGTGCTTAGATGTTTCCCTGCTTCTCTCTGACACAAACTAATGATGTAGCACTCTAAACATGGTGACATGATTAAACAGCGATGTTAATTACTGGCTCCTGTACCTGACTTGATCCCTCTTTTTTAGCAGCATTTGTTCTGTGAGCGCTAAAGTTAAAGAGACAGAAGTAAATTTCCCTTTATGGCATCTGCTAATAGCAGTAGGGGTCTAGGAAAGGCATTTAAACCATCTAGGAAGACATATGAGGTCCGGCTTCCTGCCCGAGGGATTGTCCAAAACCATGTCTTTGTGGGATAGAAGATGACAATTTTCCTATAGGCAAGTAATCATTTGTACTATTACTTTGATGTCATGTATTGATGATCCCATTTCAATCAAACATATCTCATTCCGAGAGCTTTTGATGGGAGGAATTTTTGGAAGGGTTTAGGAAGGTTAAATCTGTGAGACATGGCTTCCATCTGGAATGCATTAGCTACAAAGATTTATTAGTCAGAGTGCCTCTGCATAATGTTCCATGGAAGGCAAAGCCCTGCATCTAATTTCCAGCATGATGTCTATATGAGGAGTGATCTTTGAAATATCATAGGTGACAATCAAGTTTGTTATAAAAATAGTAAATGCACAGGATTTTCATGGCGGCTATTTTAAATCCCTCATGAGGGCTGCTAAGCAGGTAGTTGATTTGTTGACAAATGATAAAACCACAGGAATAGCAACATGCATGAAATTTTAAAATCAGATTGCCCTTTTAAGCAGAAAGAGTCACATCAGGAAAATTATTAGCATTTAGTGGTTGTCTTTTTTTTCCCTGTGTGTAAAATGGCATTGGAAAATAATAGCACCAGTACTCAGCTATCCAGACAAGTGCATTCCCCTTCTGATTAAAACTGTTTTTACGACTTAGTGCTGTTGATCAATAAGTGAGGCAGGGAAAGCTTTATAGCATCTCATGTATTAGAAGAACTGAGCCAACACTGTGATGTGATTGGTGCAAATGAAGAATCATTGGGGTGCTGGAATTTCAAATTCCCTTGTTAACTGTAGGCATGGAAATAGGGGAAGCAAATGGAGGTGAATAACCCAAGTTTTCCCTTATCTACCCAACTGCTCAAAGACACACATAAACCCATATACATGTACATATGCATATATAAACACACATCAATAGGGGCAAGTAATTTGATAAAATAGAATTTTCAAAATCCAGGATGAAACAAGGAGAGTATCAAAATTTCCTATCTCTTCCTACTGAAAAGATAACTTTAATCTCACAGAAATAATTTGACATCTTCTTTCTAATTCATTCCTCTGCTTCTTCTTCCATTCCCCCCTTCCTTTTTCTCCTGAACTTTAATGTGAAAAAAAATGAATAAATATTTAGGATTAACCCACCCTTCCTGGCTCAAGAAAATTTGTTGTCTTTAGGAATCAACCCTGGACTGAAGTAACTGTTCATGATTTTGTTTTATTCTCCTGGGATCTTAAAACAAGGATCAATGCCCAAGGAGGAAAAAGTCACAGGCTATTTCTTGTTTTTACTCTGCTTATTCAAATCATGTTGCAGTATCTAGTTTTGCATACTTTTTGAACTTAAGGGGGAAATATATTGAATTTTACATAACATCTGAGGCTAAAATGGTTTTCAAGATTACAAAGAAAATGCTTTTAATTAGGGCTAAGCTAGTCCAATTTAACAATGAAGCATTGAGGCCTAGAGAAGTGAAGAGATTTTTCCATATGTCAGTCAAAATTTGAACACAGGTCTTTTGAATAAAGCTGTATTCTCTAATATTGTACTTTGTATAGTGAGTGCAGAGAGATAGAAAGGGCTGTGTGAAGTCATTTCATCTCTTTTGGCCATTATTTCCTTAACAATCACCAAATTACTGACTTACCATGATTTCTATTAGGAGTAAATGGACGATATTAGTGAAGAGGATAATTATCAGAACTTCTTTATTAGAACAAGAAGAAATAAGGCATAAGGTTTTGAATTTGAATCCTTAGACTTGGGTAGAGTACCTTCTCTCTAGATATATTATAGCTACCCTTCCTTGGGAACCTGTTCAGAGAGCAGCCTTACCTCTACCCAGACAGTTCTCTGTTCAATATTAGGTAAACCACATATTTCCATAGCTTAGTAAACATTTCACTCAACTCCTTCTTTGGTCAAACTGAACTTTTATCTCCAAAGAATTTCTATTCTGATTCTATTTCTATTCCCACACTGTTTTTCTCATTTTTCTTTTGACTAAGTGACATAAATTTCTCAGCAGTTGGGTTTCAATTTAGTCTTTACTTTTTTATCTTCATCTAGTATGATTTGATGATTCTTTCAAATTCTATACATTGAATTAAATCTATCCAGTACCCTTTAGACCCCTAAAATTGTAGAATTCTTTGAATTTACTTCTTTTATTTAGAAGATCTCTCTACATAACAGAGAAAACAGAAGCAAAGTAAGGGAAGATGCTTTCTATCCCTTTGAAACTTTCTAGTCTTTCCTTTTTAGGGCATCTTTCTGTAGACTCATATTCATCATTTTCTTTATCTTGTGAAATCTATTTTCTTAAAGTCAAGATACATTGTGACCCCATCCTATGTTCTTTTTATTGGCTAGTACAAACTTGAAAATGACTTTTCATTTTCTTCCCAGGTTTCTTTCACTTTTCCACTTTCACCAAGCATTTTTAGTGTGATACCTCTAACAAATACCTGGATAAGTGAAGTTTTCCATTACTACCACAATATATATATTTGTAAATCTCATGACCTATTTGGAAAGCATCATTGACATTCTCCAGCTGGATGGATAATCTGTATATAGAATGCGTAAGTGCCTGAAATGATATTTTTTGAGTTGTTCAAGGCCACAGTTTTATGAATCCAGTTATTTTAAGACGTTTTGAAATAATTTAAAGTATACCAACATCTTCCAGAAGTCTGAAATATACAAATATCTTTTATGGTGATGTTGATGATGATAACTAACATTAATAAAGAACTTATTCTGTTCTGAGACCCTGCAGTTATTATTTCATTGATCCTCATAACAACTCTGGAAGGTAGGTGTGATTATTATCCCCATTTGATGGACAAGGAAACTGTAGCAAATATGTAAAGTGACTTGCCCAGAGTTACACAGCTGGTAATTTGAGATCATATTTGAACTCTGGGTCCAGTACTCTTTCCATCATACTACCTGGCTGTCCAATCAAAGAAGTCATGTGTTTCTCTGAAATATCCATTTTAGATTTCTTTTGCATTTCAGGCAACTACATCTGGAAATTTTTCATTTTTAGCTGAAATGAATAAAGTAAACTTAGGGGCCTACAACTGAATTGTTGCCCCTTTGTTGACTTAGGTGCATGAGGAAATTTTAAATAAATAGTGAAAACTATCTCATTTTTGTGAAATTCCATGGCAAGTTAGAAGATAACCTACTTTGTTTTTGGATTGTTTTAACTTATAAGCTATTTTGTCTTAGAAGTGCTTTAAATGTTGTCACTTATTACTAACATATAGGATATTAAGTGATCTTTTTATTTTGGGCTTCCTTGAAAAGATGTAGTAATTAAGAACTTCAACACTAATAGCAGACCTGTAACAAACAACTCCAAAATGTCATCTGAAGAAACAATATGATAATATAAATAAATGTTGTTCCATTAATACAAGGTATTATAAAAATCTTGGTGCAATTTTAAGCTTTGAGAGCTAATAGCTATTAGCTTAATAGCTTAGGATAGTTATATATACTTGATATAGAGTTACTAACTTAAAACCACACTAAGATTTTTGGAACATCATATACTATGTGCAACCAATAAAGAAGTAAAAAAGCTAAACTTTTTGATATTTTATGATACAATGTTCTCAGTTTCAGTGAACACTCAAATTTGAAGGGTAGTATTTTTGTTTTTAGTCTTGATCAGTTTGTTTAAATTAGAATTTGTAGAGAGGGAAAATGCTATGAATTTTTATGAATAAAAGTTAATTTTACTAGAGCCACTAGTAATGACATTCATTACATTTATGTTTAGATTTCCATAAAGAAAACTAATCCTAGAATAACACATTAATTATCCATCATGAACACCAAGTAGTAGGTAAGAGTTTCAGATTTCAAAGTCAGGAAGAAATAACACAAACTTTAGTGGTTGCTAGGTGAATGGATGAATGTAGCCCAGTTACTTTACCTCCAAGCCTCAAGTTATGCAATTTATAAAATTGGATACTTTGGTACTTGTTAGGCAGTACCACATTTGGAGTGAGGCTCAACTAAGATAACGTATGTAAAAGTATTTTATGAGCTTTGAAGCGCTTTATGAATATTCATTATTAATAGCATAACAACTGCTGTAGAATTGCAATAGACTTTGTTTTTAAATAATTTTATAACCCTTCTCTTTTCAGATTTTGTTGTTCAGTAGTTTTAATCCTGTGTGACTCTTCATGACTTTTTGGGGGGTTTTCTTGGCAAAGATAGTAGAGTGATTTGCCATTTCCTTTTACAGCTCATTTTACAGATGAGGAAACTAAGGCAAACAGGGTTAGGTGACTTGCCCAGGATCACACAGCTAGTGTCTGAGGCTGGATTTGAATACAGGAATGTGAGACTTTTTGACTCTCGTACTGCCATTTTGCCACCTCTCTCTCTTTTCAAATGGCAACCAGAAATTTTAATCTGATGTGTGTGTGTGTGTGTGTGTGTGTGTGTGTGTGTGTGTGTGTGTGTGAAATCTTGTATCTGATAATTAAAAAGAATCACTCAACTCATTCAAACAGTTATTTATTTGGAAAACAAGGAAAGGATAAGAAAACTGCTCACTTGATTTCAGCAATTTTTGAGTGAATAATAAGAGCCAGTATATTAATATATTAGAGTGCTATTAGATAGCTAGGTGGCACAATGGAGTACTGGACCTGGAATTAAGAAGACCTGAGTTCAAATCCAGTCTCAGACACTACTAATTGTTCCATTCTAGACATTAATTCACTTAACCTCTGTTTGCCTCAGTTTCTTCATCTATAAAATGAGGATAATATTAGCACCTACCTCTCAGGGTTGGGAGGATCAAATAACAAAATGATTGTTAAAATGCTTAGTAGAGTGCGCTATGTTTATGATTATTGTTATTATTATTATTATTATTATATTAGTCTTGCTTTATCATAAAACCACATTTGGATAAGAGAAATCTAATGCACTTATAATGCATTCTAGAATTTTGCCAAAAATTGAAGTTAGGCTTGCTGACCTGTGATTGCAGGTTCAATCGTTTTAAGATCATTACATTTGCCCTTCTCCAGACCTGTAATGTTTCTTCTATTTTCCACATTTTTTGAAAGATTATTGCTGGCACTCTCAGCTATGGCATATACCATTTGTTTCAGTATTCAAGGGTGCAGTTTTTGTGGTTCAGGTGAATTGAACTCCTCAAGAGCCTGCTAATTTTTTTTTTAAATCTCTCTCTCTCTCTCTCTCTCTCTCTCTCTCTCTCTCTCTCTCTCTCTCTCTCTCTCTTTCTCACCTTATCTTGGATATCAACTCTACACTAGTTTTTTCACTCTGCCCTTTTCAGGCTAAAGACCTTTCTTTCTGTCCAAGAAAACAGAAAGACAAAAAGAATTGAACATCTCTCTCTAACTATAGTCATCATTGCCCCATCCACTCTGAGCATCACTTATGAATGAACAACAAAAATGTTTTTATCCTTACTTCTCATTGGTCTCTGTTCATTCTGAGCCTTATTTCTTCTGATTACCATTCTTAGAAATATGTGAGGTCCTTTTGTATTCATTCCACATTATCTTCTTTGCCTTCATTTTCTGTAAAAATCCAAGTTGATGGTGAGTTCCCTTTGCATCCATATCAATCCCTTTAGATAATTCCCCTTTTCTCCTTCTCATCAGGACTCTTTCATGTTTTGTCTTCAGAATTTCATAGTTGAGAATTTCTTGTCTTTCCAAGACTAATTTTCTCTATAACATTTTAATCAATGAAACCCAACATTTCTTTTTTTATGAACTCTGAAATCAGTTTGCCCAAAGTCCAAGGTACATATCAGACCAGAGCCAGTGCTCCCTCCTTCACTATCACAAATTCTAAGATGAAGTGGTTCTTTACCATTGAGGTGCTCCACATTTCCACCCCAGTGATCTGTGGAATTGACATGAAAAGATTATCTTGAAAAGGTTAAGTTTCCAATAACATTTTAAGAAACAACAACAATAACTTATCTTGGTATAATTCTTCAGAGTTTACATGCAGTTCTAACAGACATTATGGTGTTTTATCTTTACAACCATCTTATAAAAGATAGGAGATACTAATTGCCCAAACACAGGATTTAGAATTAAAAAAGGACCTTAGGGGTCAACAAGTCAAGTTTAATTCAGTTTCAGTTCAGTAAGCATTTATTAAGCAGCTTTTATATGATGGAAGTTATAGGTTCCAGGAATATAAAGGCAAATAACAATAATAATCACAATCATGATCATAGTAGCAATGCTTTAAGCCTTAAAGTTTAAGGTTGCAAAGCATTTTACAAATGTCTCATTTTATCCTCAGAACAACCATGCGAGCTAACTGCTCTTTTGAAGTACATTTTGCAGATGAGAAAATTGAGGCAGCTAAAAGTTGAGAGACTTACCCATCTAGTAAGTATCCAAGCTGAATTTGAACTCAGATCTTGAATCTAAATGAAGCTCTCTGTTCTCAAGGAGATTACATCCTCTTGGGGGCTGGTGTAGAGATTATATAGTAATTTCTAGGGAGAGGGCAAGGTTTTTATATGAAGTCAGGTTGTTTATTATAAAATGAGTATTCCAGAGTATTCAGTAGATGGATAGATTTTAGGGGAAAAAGGATGTGAGAGGAATGGGAAAGACATGGATGACTTAGGGAATAATAGGGAGTGGTAGCCTGTATAGGAGACACTCACCTCCTTAATAAGTGATTCTGATAGGGTTTAATTATTATCCGTGCTTGTGCAAGAAGTATATAAAACAACCAGGTCAACTTGGCCTGATGACTCACCACTGTGTCCAATAGATAATCCCTCCCGGTGTTAGGAAGGTCATTCATCTTGGATTGGGAGCTGGGATGAAGAAGAACAGGAAGAATGGCAGCAGAAAAGATGAGTCTCTGGTCCAACTAAGTCATAAATGAGTGAGTTTCAGAGACTGGTCGATCATTTTTACAAATGATTGAACAAAGCCGCAAGAAGGTTTAAATAACTTGACCACAGTTACACAGCCATTAAGTAATGAAGCAAGAACTATAATCTTGGTCTAGGATTTCTAGGCTATTGCTTTTTCTAATACATGACAGTACCTAAATGTTATGGTATATCATACAACCACACATTATATATTGGGTATATTCCTAAAAATATTCTTAAGAATTGAACCTTCCTTAGAAATTAACTTATCCTTTCAGAAAAGGACTGCTGTTTATCATTCCTTCCACTGCTGGACTCTGATGTTATTTATGAAATTTTTCAAGTCCTTTGTTTCTTTTTCCTTTAGATGCATATAATTAGCTGGTGCACAAATGAATAGAAAGGGAACAAAAGAAAAATGAACTCATTTGTCCTTTTGTATCTAACATCACATAGTTAGCAAAGAACTGAACCAAGATTTGAACCCAGTCTGCTAACTCTAAATCCATTGTCCTTTCTACATCTACACTGTAGTTCTGTAAAATACTGGTAAGTAAGGCCATTGATATAATTAAACTGCCTATGAATTTATTAGCTACACTATTTTTACTCCATCTCTCTTTACTGGGGTACAATAATTGACAGTTAACCAGAGGATCAAATATTATAATAATAAAGAAGGTCATAGCTGATTTTTTTTCTTTCTTTCACTATATATGGAGCCATTCAATTAAATTCTACAAATCTTTAGTATGTGCCTGTATCAGGTACTAGGTCAGACATTAGAGACACAAAGACAAAATTTAAACAACTCTACCGTCAAAAAGATCATATTCTACTGGAGTATATTATATGCATTACCCCAGCACTGGTTTAAAACAAGGCATTGAAAAATACATTGCTATTGATTTCCCCCCCAAAAAAACAAAACAAAACAAAACAAAATTATATTAAACTCAAAAGTTATTTTCTTGTCCCTGCTAGGATATTTCATATTTATGCAGCATTTTGTGCTTTTTAAATATATATATATATATGAACCAATGACCTCCCTTAGACAAGAATATTAAAAGTAATAATGAAACAATAATTATAATTCTTTAGGTAATAAATTTAATAATAACTTTTATCTACAGTCTTACCCAAAGGACAATTATAACAGCTTTAAAAACATTAGCTAAATCTCAAAACTTTCTTATACAATCCGTATCCTTTTCCAACAGGAGAAACTGAGGGAGGTAAAAAATGATCAGACTAGGGTCATAGTCTAAGATTTTATATTAAACTATTTATATTAAAATCATTCTCATCAATCTAAAAAGTTTTCCAATTAAAAATCTGTCTCTAAAGCATTTATATATTTGTCTTAAGGAGTTAAATTTTGTTCGAATGACTGATTTGTATGATAGAATTAGATTCATGGACTTGAACAGATATTATCTATGTGTTAAAAAATGTAGAAATCATTACTTTCCTGAGGCATGAGGTCTATCCTTCCGTGAAGTAAAAGCCATGTTTTACATTTTAAGAATATATACCAAAGGCACATAAGAACATCTACCCATACACATAAACACACACACACACACACACACACACACACACACACACACACACAATTATATATATATATATATAGTATAGATAAACATACGTATCTATAAAACATATATTGTGTATACACATATAATATATGCATGTGCAATGTATATACAGTTTGTATATTTACACAAACACCTGTGTATATTGCATATTAAAGAATATTCATATTATACATCTGTATATGAGTATATACATAGAATATACATGTGTGCACATATAAAATATTCCTATGTGTGCACTATGAATGCACTGTAATATACACTATAGGTGTCTGTGTGTCGTGTGTGTAATTTGCATGTATAATTGTAACACATGTGCATAGAATGCACGTGTGTTTGTACATATGCATGTGGTATGGGTGCCTCATGTGTACATACTTGTGTAAATTACATGTGTGTGTGTCCACATTGTATAATACACTTATGCTTACAAACATATTCGCATACACACATATATCACTTGGCTCTGTTTCTAGGAGGTGAACCACATCCTATAAAATGGTAGAACCTCTATTCATAGTTTGTATACGCATTTCCTTTCTATTGTGTTCATTCACACATGATATCCCAAAACAGTTAAGTAAAATGAAGGATATTATATCTGTCACACATGAGGAGACTGCAGTTATAGTTTCAGTTAATGTATTCATTGCTTCCTGCACACTGGACTCCCAGGGGATAGGGGAGGTTGGGGGTTACGGGGCGGGGGAGGGGAACCAGCATGCCACAAATGTACATTTGGCCCCAAATTCTGTAGTCTGCTCAGGGGATCCTGGTTTAGTCAAGAAATGTCATTAAAAGTTCTATTATTATTATTTTATTTCCATCACTTTGATCAATCTAATCTTAACTAGTTGTAACATGATAAACATCACTGGTTGAGTATATGATAGAAATAAGTTGTTGAGATAGGCATTTTCCAGCAAAATAGGAGTTCTGCCTTCTGAATTAGTCAATAAGCTTTCAATAATATTTCCACTATGTTCCAGACACAAAGACCACAAATGATCTCATAAAATCATTTAGAACTGGAAGAGGACATTAGAGGTCATCAAGTCTAAACTTTTCATTTTACAGACAAATAAACTGGGACCTAGAAAGGTGATGCAACTTGTCCAGCCAGGGTCATACAGTCAAGTAAGCATCTAAGGCAGAGTCCAACTCAGGTTTTCCTGACAACCTATCCAGAAAATAGAATTTGTAATAGGTTTACAGTGAAATTTGTTGAAGGAAGATAAAACAAAATTTGTTTTTAAAGTCTCTTATCCTGCCAAAGTCAATGTATCTGCTATTCTAATGTTTTATCTGTTCATAATTTGAAGACAAAGGTCCTGGGGCAGCTAGGTGGTATAGTGGATAGAGCATTGGCCCTCAGGAATACCTGAGTTCAAATCCAGCCTCAGACATTTAATAATTACCTAGCTGTGTGGCCTTGGGCAAGCCACTTAACCCCATTGCCTTGCAAAAACCTAAAAGAAAAAAAAAAGGAAGACAGAAGTCTTGGTAATGATTACTATTATTTTCTGAATTATTACTATTATTCTAAATTATTACTATTATTTTCTTAATTATTTAACTAATACATCCTTTTGCTAAGTGCCCACTATGGGTTAGCACTGTGAGTAGGTACTAGGGACACAAAGGCAAAAATTAAAAAGTCTGTGGCCTCAGAGAACTTGCATTCTATTGGAGAATACATATATATATATATATATGTGTGTGTGTGTGTGTGTGTGTGTGTGTGTGTGTGTATACACACACATGTAGAGAGAGATATAGATATCAGATGCAGATATAAAATAGATATATGTTATAGTTAAATATGAAACTTTTTATAACAAAAGCATTGAATAGAGAGTAGACCATTTTGTGATTCATTTCTTTTTAAAAGAGTAAAACATATAATTAAATGCTAAGCTACTTAGACAAAAGGAAAGATTATTGTGGCCTAAAGTCATAAAAATAGTCTTCATAGAAGCCATTGACTTTGAAAGATGAATTAGAATAAGAATTGTTCAATTGGGGACAAATTCAGGGGGGTCCATGAACTTGAATAGGGGAAAAAGTACATCTTTGTTTTAATACAATTGATTTTATAATCTTATACATTTGAAAACACTATCTTGAAAAACAAAGGTCTATAGGCTTCAGCAGATTGCCAAAGGAGTCCACAAACTCGTGAATTAATAGGTGTATTGAATGATGATGGAACAGGTTGAAAGTAGCATAAATGTTGATAAAAATGAGAGTGTATAGGAGTATAGCAAGGAGATAAATAGGAAATTGATCCAACTAGATCAATCCATTCAGCCATTAAGAAATACAATATTTTTTTTAGCTATATTTGCTTGCTATTTTCTGGGCACTGGGGCATTGTGCCATCTGGCTGGATTTAAAGTCAAAAATGAAACAGATAAATCCAGGGAGTTCAAAGAAAAAAAATAAAATAATAGTTGTTCTCAAGAAGCTGGGTGATGCTTAAATTCTATTGGAAGAATGAAGGAGGAGACAAAACAAGCAAATATAAGTACATATTATATATGTACACACATATATGCATGATTGTTTATATGCATGTACATGTCATTACATTGTGTGTTTATATTACATGCAGATCCATGACACCCAGAATTAATGCCTCAATGCCAACTAATATTGTGGGGAGAGACCTGGGAAGCAGTGGGAGCTAAGCTTGGATGGATGGGGTGAAACCACAGTATGGAGGATTTTGAAGAGAAGGATTTATGTATATATTCATATATATGTATATATGAATCTTAGAACAATCTTGAAACAAACAGAATCTCTGTGAGCAGAAGAACTGCTTTAGTTTCTAAACAAACATGAAATGTATCTTCCTTTGAGTACAAATACTCATTTATTACCTTTGTTAACACTGGCAAACAATTAATATGAATTCATCAATATTAAAAATGGGGATTGAAAGTTTAATATCTCCTCTCTTACTCTGTGTACCTTAAGGGAGTTGATAAAAGAAAAAACAGAATAGAGGGTGTGCTTGTTGAATATGTTGGTTAGCCTCATATTCATTAATATTCCTGGTCATAGCTTGGGTTTGTGGTCCTGGTTTAGTCAACAAAGTAAGCAAAAATCTCAATCAGTGCAGGAAAAACCAGTTTTGAGGTTTATTTATTTTACTAAAATACAAAATCAAGAAGTGTGTGACCAGACTTGTTTGTTTGTTTGCAATAGATAGAGGCAAAAAGAGAGGTAGAGGCAGACAGACAAAGCTTCTATATATTTCTATATATTAATTCAAACATTAGTAAATCAATATATAAATTGAACCAACAATACATGTTTCCCCTTTTATTTATATCAGCCTTAGAATCTCTCAGTTATAGTAGTATGTAAATGGTCAACACATCTGAAGATTCATCCTTGAGGTGGAAATTGAGTTATCATTTGGGTTGAATTACTGTTGGGAACCATTTAAATGATATATCATTAAATATGACAGCAGAAAAGAATAGGGTCCTTTTTTTTTGATCTTGGTTTTGTAGAAGGCAAATTTTGGTCAATGAAAAGGGGTGGAGTTGCATGAAGATATTTTCTACCTATCAGCTCAAATGAAACCTTCCTTCCTTCCTCAGGTCAGAAATGGTGTTTCCTTCCTTAGAACTTCCTAAACAGTTGAACTGACTCTCTTTTATCTATCTGTCATCTTTTGTTTTGTTTTATATGGGCCTTGGCCTTGTCTCCCCTCCTAGACTATAAATTTATTAAAGACAAGTACTGTATCTCATGTTTTTTATTTCCCTTGTAACCCTCTTCAATGCCTAGTCTAATGCTTTATGCATTTTAAGTTATTTATAAATGTTTTTTTTTAAAAAAATGAATTCTTGAGGACAAATGAGAAAGTTGGTCACCTATATATTTCCAAATACCCAGATGCATTTAATTATATACACAAAACATCTGGACCATTGGCTGAGATGCTCACTTTATATCCAAATGTTTTGGCATTGTCTAGACACAGCCAAAATGCCCTCTATATGTGATAGCAGTGATTTAGTTAATATAAGCAAATAGGGGCCATGTGCTGAATGTTTATCAGGCATCAGAATCAATAAGTAGTCTTTAGATTTAAAACTAATGATTTTCTGTGTTGGGCAAAAGTCAAAATCTCTCAAAGTTGCCTTTGCTGTCTCTGATTTTCCCCAAGAGAATAAAGGGAGGGTGCGATAAATCATCGTGTGCACAACACAAACAGAATACTTGACAGGAAAGACTTGAACCAGACTTAAAATGGAAAACCTAAGCCCAAAACATCTTAATTATTTTGAATCTGTTAAGGTGATCAAATGAAAGCTCAGCATTAGCAGAGGCTGCCACAGCAGGGGAAGATCTTAGGATCATCCCACTCTGACCCTGAGGAAGGGTCATTCATCTAGTCTCAGTGTACAAGTTCATCTTTTCCCTCCCATTAGAATTTTAAACAGTTGAATGGAGGATGCCAAATGTGCCGAATATATCTATAAACTTCTGTTGAATGTACATAAAACTCCACAGGCCCTCTGATTTAAAGCCCTAGAGGCCACCAGGCTGGTATGGAAATTAGCTAAGCATAATTTATTTATGAAAGGCAGAAAAGCTGAATTAATAAATACATGAGTATGTAAACTTATAAATGCGTAAGGATTTGTAGGAAGTATAAAAAAAATCAAGCATGGTATATTAACATAAAACTGTAGGGTATGTCCACATGGCCTTACTCACAAACCCTCCAAGCTTCTGCTTGGAAGAATGATGGGGTGAAGCAAATATGTAAAAGGGATTAGTCTGAGGAAGGATGGTTCCCCCTGAAAAGAGGGAGGGAGGAATAGCCATGAAGGGAAACACTGCAAAAATAAATCTTAAAGAATTATATTTTGAAATATTAATGAAGATTACTTCTTAGAAAACTCTTTAGTTAGTATCTGTCTTAACTCATCTTCTCTCTATCTAGAAATGGCAATAGGTGCAATTGAGTGTTAAGAGTTTCATTAAATATTATCACAAAGCTATATATTTGCCTCATTCCAAGTATGGATGTCATATTCCTTGTCACTGTCAGCATTTGTATATATAAGCAGAATGCATCAGCAAATGAATTAGGAAAAAATGCAATATTATATTGAGTTGGAGTTTGAAGTACTAAACCTAACTTGAACATTTCTAGAGAGCACTGAAGAATGTACTGCACTGTAATAAAATTTTTTTGGTTAAACTTTTCATTTTGGTTGGATCATGACCTACTTCCTATTTTCCTGAGCATTAACCCAATTTATCTGTTACTTTTTGCTACTGATCTAAAAATTACTTTTGTCTCCTTTGCCATTCCTCCAAAACTATTACTACAGAAACTAGGGTCCATGAGAATTGGAGCCATTTGCTATGCTTATCTGTTTCATAGATTGCCATTGCCAAAGAATTTGTCACTTAAAGAACATCTAGTTTTAAGCTTCTCTGTCCTTACCTATGCCAGTCCTCAGAAAATACTCAGAGCTTGTGAATTGAAACCAGTTATTGAAATATGTATAACTTGATAGAAGCTTCCAAAGTTAACAGTTTGTCATAAGAAAACCGCAGTTAGATAAAACATAATGAGAAGATCACCAATTGTTGTTGCTGTTCATCTCTGACTCCCTGTGATCCCATTTGAGATTTTCTTGGCAAAAAAAAAAATATGGGAGTGGTTTGTCATTTTTTACTACAACTCATTTTAAAATGAGGAAACTGAGGCAAACAGGCTTAAGTGACTTTTCCAGGGTCACATAGCTAGTAAACTCAGAAGATGTCTTTCTTACTCCAGGTCTGACACTTCTATTGAGCTAAACCTATTAATCCTTATAACCTATTACCCTATTATACTCAAGCAATTCTGTAGAATATACTTTGGCTATTCCAGGAAAACTATATTGAAATATTCAACATTTCATCTTCTTTTAACTGACTCAGTGAGAGGCTGTATGTTATGTTGGAAAACTTGTTAGATTGCCTATGTTTAAGTCTCAGTTCTGCCATTTAATGATAATTATAGCTAATATTTATATAGTACTTCTGCTGGGTTCTTTACAAATATTATTGCCTTTGATCTTCATAAGAATGCTGGGAGGTCATTATCACCACTTTCCAGATGAGAAAATTGAAACAAATAGAGGGTAAACAGTTTTCCCTAGAATCTATATTTGAACTCAGCTCTTTCTGACTCCAAGTCTGATACTTTACCCTCCAAACTTCCTAGCTGCTTATGTGACCTTAGGTAAGTTAATTTTATCTATCTGGGTCTCAGTTTCTTATCTAGGTAATGAGGATATTGAACTGCATAGCCTTTAAGGCTCTCTCTTCTAGCATTGAATTCAAAATCCAGTGATTTTTTTTCCTGCTACTAGAAAAGATAGTTTTAATTTTCTTTTTTTTTTTGTAGATATTTACTGTGTTAGAATATCCTTTGTATTCATACCATATAGGCAGTAAGGATAAATGCTAACATGTTGTTTTCCATAAAACTTGGTTTACTAGTGAGGTGTAGATGGGGATTAAAAGTGAATTAACTAATACTTTCCTATCTACAAGTTGGTAGGTCATTTTTGTAGAGAAGAGTAGGTGATCCCAGATCTGAAACTGAAGGGAACTCACTAGTCTGACAACTTTATTTTATTTTAGTTTTTTTTTTTTTTTGGCATGGCAATGGGGTTAAGTGATATGCCCAAAATCACACAGCTAGGTAACTATTAGGTGTCTGAGGTCGAATTTGAACTCAGGTCCTCCTGACTCCAGGGCTGGTGCTTTATCCACTGGACCACAGAGTTGCCCCTACAACTTTATTTTAGAACAAGGAAACTGAGTCCCAGGAATATTAAGTAATTTGTCAAAGTAACAGAGGGAATAATCATCTGAGATGGGATTTAACCCAAGTATCATGCTGAATGAGTGCTTGTTCCATTACTTTTTTAATCCTTTTACTTTTAAATTGATATCTTTTTTTATCACCTACATCCTGTCCAAAGAATTTAAAAAAACCTTCCAATCAGCACTCTCCTTCCTTATTACAACAATAAAAAAGAGGAAAAAATAAGTACAGCTAAAACAAAAGACTCAGACATTAACAATATTTTTACTTTTGGGTTCTTCTTGTCTTTTACATTGTTATTGTAATCATTGCATGTGGAAACAATGCTATATGGAGCAGAAGATAGAGTTCTGAGATTGGAGTCATGAAGACTCACCTTCCTGAGTTCAAAAATGACCTTAGACACGAACTAGTTGTGTGACCTTGGGCAAGACACTTAAGCCTCCTTACCGAAGTTTCTCATCTGTAAAATGAGCTGATAAAGAAAATGGTAAACCACTCCAAATCTTTGTCAAGAAAATCCCAAATGGTATCACAGTCAGACTCAACTGAATAACAATAGAAATCATTGCATATAATTATTTTCCCGGTTCTTCACATTGCATCAGATAATGTATGTCTTCCTATGCTCCATTGTAGTCATTCTATTCAAACGTTTATTATAAACACAATAATAATTAGCCCATTTAAAAAACTTTTTATGCTTTTTTTTTGAGTTAAAAAATCCTCCTAAAGGATTAGTCTAATTGAAACCAAAAGTTTTCTTGGAAACCCAACCCTTATTTCAAATGAACAATTCTTTCCATTTCCCAAAATGTTATAGTTCCCTTATGGATATACAAATACAGTGAGTCAACTTATTTTTCTCCAAGACTTAATTTTAATTTTTTGCTTACTTTGGATTAAAAAATCCCCAAACATATCTAAGATAAGTTCCCTTAGCCTGATCACATTTCTAGCAATTTGGGGAGTATTTTATACCTGCTGTTGACATTTGAGTTAGTAGTCTGTTCATTCAATGTGAAGACATTAGAAGATATTTTAGGGGTGGCTAGGTGGTGCAATGGCTAGAGCACCAGTCCTGGAGTCAGGAGTACCTGAGTTCAAACCCTGTCTCAGACACTTTATAATTGCCTAGCTGTGTGACCTTGGGCAAGTCACTTAACCCCATTGCCTTAAAATAAAAAAAAAGTTAAAAAAAAAGAAGATATTTTAAAAGGAAGTTCATTGACTGTAAATATTGAGTATGCAAAGCCTACTCAGTTAACACATCTTGAAGCTTTGTTTGAACTTCCCATTGGTGACAACCTCTCCCCATTTAGGCCTTTCATTAGCATGTTATGCTCCCTCTAATATACTCCTTTTATAAAATCTTTTTTCTTCAGAGGGAGGAAGTTCCAATAAGGATATTTTCTCTACCATTGCAAGGCAGCACATTTCTTGTATATCTTATGGTATTAGACAGCTACCTGAGTTCTTTATACTATAGTCACCT
The DNA here is from genome assembly GCF_037893015.1 of Macrotis lagotis. Classification (NCBI taxonomy): domain Eukaryota; kingdom Metazoa; phylum Chordata; class Mammalia; order Peramelemorphia; family Peramelidae; genus Macrotis; species Macrotis lagotis. The sequence goes on along the minus strand of NC_133661.1, from coordinate 208,408,747 downwards.
ACCATTCCATATACCTCTAAGAAATCATAATTTATCTTCATGAGACCAGAAGCCATGTTTCATCTTAACTTTTATGTGTTTCTCCACCCCCACCGCCTAATTATATTATATTAAATATAAGGACCATTCATTAATTATCAATTATTCTCAGGGCATGATACTAGGTACTGAAGATAAAAGGATTGAGAATGATTCAATTTCTGACCTTAAAGAATTTCCAGTCCAATAAAGAATAGTGCTCTACCCATTGTAAACCATTAATAGATGTTTGTTGAATAGAATATTATTATTGACTTATCAGTGACTGACAAGTAAGTCAGTCAGTAAGCATTTATTATTGTGTCTAGGAATACAAAAAAGAAGCAAAAGACAGTCCCCCTCCTCAAGGAGATCACAATCTAATGAAAAAGACAACAAGCAAGCAAATATGCACAAACAAGTTATATATAGGATAAATAGGAAATAATTCAGAATGGAAAGGCATCTTAATATCACCAAGTGGTATTAAAAGGATTGAGAATGACTTCCTGTTAAAAAATGGGATTTTAGTTTTTACTTAAAGGGAAAGACATTTGGAAGAGATAAGGAGAAAGACCATTCTAGGCACTGGGGACAGCCAGAGAACATGCCTTGGGGTAGAAAATGGAGTGTTTTGTTTATGGAGAAGGAGGACAGTGTCCCTAGAGAGCATTTGGAAGCAAAGAGAGGAAAAGACAGGAAAGATGAGGGAAAGATAATTGAGGGGGTTGGTTGGGGATGGAGGGAGTTGGTTGTGAAGGGCTTTATAAGTCAGAAGCTTTTGTATTTGATTTTGGAGGCAATAGGAAGCCACTGAAGTTTATTGAGAAGGAATGATTCTGTGATTATAATTGAATTTAGAACCACAACAGATCCTCATCATTTTTAGAGAGATAAAATCACTTGCCCAAAGTCCCAAAATTAAGAATATCAAAACTGAGATTCAAACCTATTTCCTTTAATTCTGAATCCAATATTCTTTCCATTACACAGTGGAAAACCTATACTTAAAGTCACATTCAAAGACAGCAAATTATTTAAGTGGAAAATGAGTTTATACAAGGACACTTTGACTAGGGAGTAATAAGCAGGATGGTAGTGGGATGGAGGTGGAAACATTTGATGGAGGTTTTTTAAATCTATCTTGAGGAACTCATATGTAGATAAGAAGATATGGTTTGCTATAGATCTTACAGCTAGGAAGAGATGGAATGGAAATAACATATGAAGATGATTATTGATGCTCCAGAGTGTATGAAAAGGGTTATGGAACTAAGAGAGAATTACTTTGGTCTAGGCTTGAAATAATCTAGGCTCCAAATTACCATACTGGTCACAGAATGTCCATAGAAATAGAGAAAGAGGAGGCAGCTAGGTGCAGTGAATAGAACTCCTGCCCTGGAGTCAGGAGGACCTGAGTTCAAATTAGTCTCAGACACTTAATAATTACCTTAGCTGTGTGACTTTGGGCAAGTCACTTAACCCATTTGCCTTGCCAAAAAAAAAAGAAATAGAGAAAGAAAACAAGGTTGATGATTTAAGGGAAAAGATGATGAGTTCAATTATGATTTAGGATTCAATGAGTGAATCACCCCAGTGGAAAAGCTTTGTCAATGGTGGAACTGTGAACCTGGACAGAAAACATGACCCTGAAGCCTTGGATCTTCTCCTTAGCATGACATTGGTGAAGAAACTTGCCACTTCTTTATCTGTTTCCTGTTTCCTGTCTATCAGTGATATTAACTCTCCTACTACCTATTTGACACAAATTTTTGAGGTTTAAATTAGAAAATTATGCTTTATTGAATGAGTTTCTATCATTATTGCTAGAGAAAAGGAAAGACAGCTGGGTTAATGGTTAAAGTTTTAAGATAAACACCCACAGTTTTGTTTTTTTTTTTTAGAAAATGGAACTATGTGATCTGCTTAAGGGAATGAATGAAATGGCCCAGTACTGATTCTAGAAGATAGTTGATGGTCTAAAACTCCTAAATATTAAAGAATCATTTTACTTTATTTCTAAAAGTCCTTGCCTATTGCTTCTCTCTAATCATCTTTTATGATATGCTTCTTGAAGCAATAGATGAACAAGTTCTATAAATGCAAAAATCACAATAACTAGGTATTGTTCTTTGGTATTAAGAATTTCAGATTACAGAATTCACAAGAGAAATATAGTATTGCATGCTGTTAAGTTGTTTAGTTTTTTCTTAAGTTCCTTCGATTGATTTTAGTTACATTGGTAAGAACTAAGACCAAAGCATATTTTCAAAAATGACTCCGGTCCAAAGACTCATGCACTTCCGCTATCTTTTCATCGCATAGCTAGTAAATGTCAATATTGTTTAGAAGTACCTTTTTAGTTGGTTTATAGTATGACCAACTCTGAATGGGGATCCTCTGAGTTAAATTAAATATGAACTTGGCTATAAAAGTCTGTATTGCCTAAGACCTTCATGATAAAAAAAGAAAATGAAATGACACACCCTTTCACAGGGGAGGCAATTTCTTGAAGTGTCAGTTTGCTATGGCAATAAAGTGGCAAAAAGCAGAATTAAATGTGTTCTTGAATGGAGTAGGAACAGCCCCATTGGTTACATTTGGACAGTTAAAATTTCATTTGTACAGCTATGTTTCTCAGTCTTCCAGAGAAGAAGGCTACCTGTACTCATTTTGTTGTGATTATAGGAATCTCGTCCAATCTACTAAAGGGATAATTGCATAGATTGCCGGTGGCTCTAAGGATTATTTTCTTGAGTCAAACATGTCTTATTTTTAAAGAACTTTTAAAAAACTAAGGTTATATTGTTAGCTTCAATTGAAAATTTAATAATAACTTCTTTTAATACAATTTGTGTGTATTTTGCTTCCTTCATGAGATGAAGTGGATATAGTCCTACAAGATTAGGGCTTACTGATAAAGAAATCAAGTTATCATAACTGACTATGAAAAATAAAGTTTGTCTGCCACATACAATGTATTTTTGACACAGTAAAATACATTTTTGTATGCTCATAATTCACTTTATGGTGACTTACTTAATAGTATAATATATATCATTTATACTGCTACCCTTCATGCTTTTAAACTCTAATATCCTTTCCTCAGTGACTGCTTGTCAATTTCGTTGATCTAGATTTGATTCCTTAAATTAACTAGGCCAATTAAGTAGAGAGTTATCATTAGAATAAGAAGTGGAAGCAAATAAATATTAATCTCTCATTCCTGAACTTCTTTATTTTCATACAATGAGTCTTATCATGCTTTCACATTGATCACTAAAAAAACATACAATCCCCTGTCAGTTTAATATTACATAATTTACACAGTTAAGATTATTTTTCATTCCCTTTCTCATTGCAAATCCATTTTTCTGTAAGGCTCTTTCATCTTTATTCCAACAATATAAAATGTGGAAATTAAGCACATACTTGAACAAAAATATCTAAGGATTTTGACTTTTGCACTGAATATATTTTAAGACATCTATGATACACCTCCTTTGACAGTTTAGCTGGGTTTCTTACTTGATATCTTTACAGGTATTTTACCTCTAGTCATAAATAAGAAGCACATTCCTTTTTTTTAAAAAAAAAAAGCCTGACTAACATACAATTCTTTATGTTCTTTTTAAAAAAAATTGCCTTAATCACTTTTTTTCATATCTGAGGCTAAGTGATTAGACTCTTGACTTAAGATCTAAGGGGCTCCTATGGATGCTAATAGAATGACAATACAAGAATGGTAACATTACATTCCTGGCCATTGTGACAAGCTTCTCTTTTTTCAATAGCCTCTTAGTGGAGAATTTCTTCTTTACATCTTATCTAAACATTCCTCACCATAATTTAAGCCCATTTATTTTAACTCTGCCCTCTTTGGAAATGGAAAAGAGCTTGTCAACACCCTTCTTATAATAACCCTTCATATACATGAAGACAATTATAAAACATCCTTCAGCCTTCTTTTCTCTGGACTTAATGACTCCAACTCCTTTATCATTTTTTCCCCTAGACTTTTAATCATTTTTGTTGCCCTTCTCTGGAACCTCTTCAATTCTTCCCTCTTAAATTATAGAAACATAAGAGTAGTATGGTCAAGCACTTATCTATCCAGACTATCAATGAGAACTCCCTTAAGCAGGACATCTAAAAAGGGATCAATGGAAATGAGTTTTGTATTATCCTCTTGTGATGTTACAGGTTATTTAAACTGTCTGGCTGCATGAGCCCAACTCTGAATAAATGGCATATTTATTACTTGCATCACACACTCACACACATGTATACACAAACATAAAAGTGCAGAGAGCAGTTGGGGACATATTTTTGAGGGAGAGTTAAACTGAGGCTGCTGATAACTCACTAGTTCTGTAGCTGATTAAAGAATTTCAATCCACAGGCCTGTCAGATTAGAGCCTCTTACTATCATTGAATTCATTTTACCCCTTGTGACACTTCAAGCCTCAATAGCTTTTCCATAGAAATCATTTTTAGCTGAGAATTTTAAAGAAGAATATGCCATTGGACATCCTTTGAAATCATTAGCATTGCTACTCCATTTTTTGCAACTTGCCAAAATCACAAATAAAAGGGGCCTGTGTCTTCAATGCTGCTTCTCTGGGCATTATCTACGAAAAATATGCATAGTTGGGTCCAAGTACAGAGCTCACCAAACCTTGCTGTTACTTTGAGAATAGTTTTAATGAGGCTTGCAACTGAGCCAACCTCTCCTGTTGTGTTGTTATTTGGGCATGTGGAAAACCCCAGTGATTGATCTGTGTGGGGGAACTGGCATTAACTTGCATGCCCTCTGGGTAGAGGCAAAACATCCAGCAGGAAAAATTAGAAAGGGAAAAAAGGGAGGAAACGTTTATCACCCATTTACTCACATTTTATGGCAGCGTTATGGTAAACTGGGAGATGAATGCCTATGTTCATGTATTTTGCACCACTCTAAGACACTAATAACATTAAATCAGCCTTAATCCTTCATACCAAATGTTCAGTAAAAAGGGGAATGATGTGAATTTTTGTTGACATTGGTATAGCATCAATAGTAATGATGAAAAGACATAAAATGCTACAATGCAGAGGTCAAAATTATGCTAATATCATGATAACATAAAAATATTAAGTTACCAAAATGACAGGATTTACAACCTAACCACCCTCAATCCCTGGAAACCTTTAAGATAAACTCACTGTAAACACAACAGTCTGTCCTACTAGGAAGTCTGATTACAAATTTAAACATGTGTATTATTAGAACTCTGCTAGTGTCTCACCTCTGGAGGCAGCTGAAAGAAAATTTGATTTATATCATATCTGAAAATCATATGTGTTGGATTCTCCCCTGCTTTAACAGAATAACTATCAGGACTGGTAAAAATTTGGTTTATTTAGCAAGATGCATTTTGAGAAATCTGGGATTAATAAAAATGCTCACTTTAAATCTTGTGAACTTTATGTTGAAAATTAGGACATTGCATACAAATATTTCTAAATAATATTATTGACAAATGAGAAATCCAACTACCTGACCATCTGATCTCTCCTCAGTGTCATATAGCAATGGCTATAATGCTAAGGTTTAGGAGACTATGCTTCACCATCAATTTTATTCAAGTCTTTCAGCTTACTGCTCCCTTCAAACTTCTCAACTCCCCCTAAACCCCTCTAAACCTTTGAAAAACAAATCACTGATTGAACTTTTAGGAAAAGTATAAATGTAATAGCTAAAGACCAGGTATCATAAGATTTAGCTATCTATAAATGACATTAGCCACTGAGTCTTCCTTGGATGATGTCCACATCTAAATAATAAATGAGGGAATTAGCCAGTTGGTTCTAACATTAATCCAGTCAGTATTGATATTATCTATATTTATATGGAGGAATTGACTGAAATCAACCTTATTACCTAGGTGCTAAGTTACTAGGCTTTCAACTTCAGGATAAATTTCAAAGAAGAACAGAATTGTCTGCAAGGAATATGCTTTTACTTTTCAATTATTTTCTCAACATAATGCTTTGTCAACAAAATGCATATAGTACCCCATCCTTCCTTGGGCCAAGGGCTCTTCCAAATTTTCAAGGGAGATTCAATGGCCTAACTGAGCACTGTGTTAAGTGTCACTAACTTCTACCTACTACGTAATTAATCTCTGGTAAGAGGGAGAGTAGTCCACAATTTATGATGTAATAAACTCAAATTCAAATTGTGAGATATTTAAGAGGTGGGAAAAGCTGTATTAACTGAGATGTTCATTCCCATTCACCTTTATGAAAGCCTGCTACTTAGAGAAAGAGATTTTGTATCATATTAATATCAATGCTATTAATAGAAATTGAATAAATCAGATAATTTCCCAATAATCCTTCTTTCTGTGGGAGAAAAGCTAAGAAGAAACTGATTTTGAAGACCATCTTCCTCCAAATAAAGAATGCAACAATGTTAATGGTGTAAAGCTATGAAAAAACTCTAAACACACCACATGGTAGCAGGAATAGGGATTGTTTACAAAATAAGTGCTTTCCCAGTTCCCCTGTCAATTTTTTCATTTCATCTGCAACCAATTGATATTAATTCCTAATGCAGAATTCTTGATCAGTACTTATCCTTTCCTTAGTCTTTCAATTTCTTTACTATTCTCTCTTCTTCTCCGGAAGGAATGAGGTTATATATTCTCTCTGTGTTTTAATGGCATAAATATCTTCACATATTTTCTCTGTCTGTCTGTCTCTCTGTCTCAATCTGTCTGTCTCTCTGTTTCTCTTTGTCTCTGTCTCTGTTACTCTGTCACCCTATCTTCTCTCTGTCTCTCTATCTCTCCCTGTCTCTGTCTCCCTTCCTCTTCCCTTTTCCCCTCTCCCTTCCTCTCTCTTCCTCCTTTTCCTTCTCCCTCTGCATGGATGAGAATTATTTGGGATTTAAAAGTTTCAGCAGGGGCAGCTAGGTGGTGCAATGGATAGAGCACCAACCCTGGAGTCAGGAGGGCCTGAGTTCAAATCTGAACTCAGACACTTCATATTTACTAGCTGTGTGACCATGGGTAAATCATTTAACCTCATTGTCTTGCAAAAACAAATACAATATTGAAGGTTTCAGTAATCCTCAAGTGAATCAGAATAGAAAGAGTTTGATAAACATAGTTCAAATATGATCAAGTAATCACCGCCCTATCCCTGCCTTTTTCCTCATTATCTGACCAGCTATTAGCTGCAAGAGGGAAGTATGATATCTTTAATATCAGAAGACCTGGATTCCAGTACCAGTCCTGCCACTTATGATGGGTGTGAACTTAGGAAGTCACCCCTCTAGTCCTCAGTTCTCTCATCTTTAAATAAAGAGACTAGTTTCACTGATCTCAAAGGTCTTTCCTAGCAGTAAACCTATAATTCTAAGTAGAGATCTTCTTTATAAGAATCTCCTTTTGATCAAATGATCAAAACATTATCCATAGTATCACAAAAGAACCAAACTCTTTGAATGTTGCAAAGATTATTAGTTATAGTGAAAGAAAGTACCATGTCATTGTAGAGCAATGCCCAGGATAATACAAAAAATTTTATTCTGTGTCATACTACAATACATCTAGGTAGCAATATTCTATTACAATTCTAGGTAGCAATATTCTAAGAAAGATAAGTTCATCAAAGGCATTGACTATCTTTCCCCCGTCTATATATTTGCTTCAAATGAGACGTGATTGAGACATTGATATATAGATATACATCTCGAACTATAGTTCAACAAGAAATTCAGTTCAGATTCAGTGCTTTGCTGTTATCTGGGTTCTCTGTTTTAGTTCCTTTAGGCCATCTGCTGTAAGACAAATTACTATCCGGGATTAGCTGTATTGCTCTGAAAGGACGAAAAGATTTTACTGTTCATGGAATCACTAAAGAAAGTCACTTCCTGACTTTCTTTTTGCTAGGCTTTCTTTTAACTTCTTGTTTTTGAGTTTAAGGATATGCCTACACTATACTTAACCAAACAGGATTTTCACTTCTCTACCCACAAATATAGACAGTCTTCACCTGTCAGAATTATCCATTGTCTTCCCATATCATGGCATCCCCCAGCCCCAGTCCCAAAAGTTACATGTTTTTGTTTTGAGGTTTTTTCCCCCCATCATTTTGGTTTGGTTTATTGGCAAGCATCTTAAAATCCTGAGGACATAAGCTACACTGTGTCAATATAGTTTCCGGGCCTAACATCAGTAAATGTCACTGAAGTGTCAACCCCTTACATCATAGCTGCGGTTCATTTCTCAGCATTGACAGTGATGCTTATAGTGGATAAGGATTGGAATGGGCATATTTCCAGATCTTAATTACATCAGGCATAGGGATGAAGAATAGCAGTTTTTTTTTTCTCAAGGGTGGGGGAGGGCCATGCTGAATTTGGCCATCCAAATGCATCCCCATTTATTGGGAGATAATAGGATTAAGTTAAGCTATGGGACTTCCATGGCTGATGCTGCACTGCTGGCTTCAGCAGGGGTCTAATAAGGATAGATATAATTGGGTAAATGGTGAATAAGAATGAGAAAGTACAGAGTATAAGCGCAGTGCTTACGAACAAATAATGACAAATTGGATTCTGTCCAATCTCAGCAGAGTCGGGTAGAATCTAGCGTCCCATGCTGAATTACAAGGTGTGACAGATATCTATCTTTCCTTTTGCCTAACTTGTCCTAGCTTAATGTAAATGTCAGAAAGTATCCTCTCAAGTTTAAACAGGGTCTTTCAATACTGTTCATCTCCAATGAAATCAGAACTGCTCAGCAACATGCAAATCGGGTTAAAAAGGTGCAGTAAATTACACTCCTAAAACAAATGTGACACAAATTAGAGTATGAATCTTTGACCTATATCCATTTACAGAATTTAGTTTATTAACAGCTGGAAATTTATTTTTTTTTGCTTCATTCACCTCTCTAAGAGGAAAACAAACATATGACATAGCCCCAAAGGAGTGATTAATTAGATCATTGGCTGACATAGATTTGAAGAGTTTATTTAAATGCAATTGTATTCGTTATTTATTTATTTTTCTTTGCGGGAAGAGAAAGCGGATCACTTGTTCCAAAGTGACCTTACTTCACAGAAAGCTTTCAGAAATAACCAAGGAAAGGATATGCACAAAGGAGCAGTGATCTACACTCTGAAAAGCAAAAATGTCATAAGCACATTTCATCAGTATTTGTATTTCCCTTAGAGTAAATAGGAAAAAAACAAAAGCTAGTACTCTCCTTCTGGTTTCTTTTTTTCCCCATATGTCTGTATGAAAAACCATAAAACTGATCTTATACATAAGGAAATATTCACATGAGGAAGAAAAAACAGTAAGAGAAGAAACTAAAAAAAGCAATGGTATCAGAAAGGGTGATCTACTTAGATAGGATATAATGAATATAGAGATCAGTACAAAAAATAAACGTTAGACATTGTTGATCAAATATCAACCATGTCAGGAGAGCAGTCCTGGAAGGCCTTTAAAACCAGAGACAGTGAAAAAAAATATTACGTGAACATTTCTCTTGAGTGCTAAGTATTAAAATCTAGGGAAAGATTTCCAAAGAAATAAAGAGTACTTCAAATATGACTACTGTTCATCTTCTTTACCTATTAAAATCCTTAACTAATAAGAGATTCTACTCTAAATGGAATAGTCAAGGCTATCCATTTTTCAAAAGCTAATGGAAAAGGAAATCAGATCACCAGGGGGTAATTATGTGGAAAGTATCATAGAAAACAGAATTTTGTTCTTTTGTGCACAGAAACCTTTATGGCATAGAGTGCCTGACAAATATCTTTAGACAAGTAACTAAAGAGTTTTAATGACAAGCCCTATGAAAATGCTCTGGATGGCTCATCCTAGCAATATTTCACATGTTACTTTTATGTTGGAAACTTCGAGGCAGCCCAGTAATCAGAACCTGCCCCTTAGCTTGAGTTCCACTGGTCTTCAGAGGGATAATGCATTTGTAGCCTGAGGCATAATTTTCCACCTGGTGGTATAAGGTCTATCCCACTTAGAGTAAACTTTAATTAGTTAAAGATTTGAAAAAAAGTTAATATTCAATATTTATACAAATTCAGCAAATAATTGTTTAACACCTACTATGTGTGCTAGGCAAGGGGCAAGTACAAAATAAAATCTGCCCTTAAGTAGTTTACAATCAAGTAGGGAAGATGAAGAAGAAAGAAGGAACCTGCTTGGGGGTATGATGTTATCCATGAAAAAGAGAAACATAACTGGTAGGGAAAGTGGGGGTAAGGTATGAAGGCTGGCTAACCTGAGCCTCTCTTCAAAATGATGGCTCTGGGAGGAACTCACCAATGAGACGAAAGGCTTGGCATGGAAGATGGATGGTTCAGGATTAGGAGACCCCATGGTGCAGATGGAGGTCCCAGGACAAGACCTCAGCCAAGGACATATTGCTGAAGTCTAAAAAGTCAGAATCTATGATCTGGGTATAACCTAATGCTATGAGCAAAGTGCAGAAGCAGTAAAATGTTTTGGGGAACAATGAGTAATAACAGTTTGATTGGAAGAGAAAGTATATAAAAAGGACTAGGGTCATATGAACCTTAGAATATGAAATCATATTATAGGGAATGTTAAATATTACATTCAATAGACTAGACTGATCTTTATTCTACTGTCAATAGGGGGTCACTGATGTTTTATGATCAGTAGAGGGACCAGATCTCCATATTATGAAGAATTCTCTGGTGACAACTAGGTAGAACAGTGGATAGTGTCAGATCAGGAGTCAGGAAGACTCAGCTATGGGAGTTCAAATCTGGTCTTAGATACCCACTAGCTGTATGATCCTGAGCATTTTAACAGTATCATAAGCATAGTTTGTCTCAGTTGCCTCATCTATAAAGTGAGCTGAAAAAAGGAAATGTCAAAGTGTTCCACTAAACCAAGTGTTTTAACCAAAATAACTCCAAATTGGGGTTATGAAAAGTTGGGCATGACTGAAATGACTGAACAACAAGAAATTTGATGGCAGTGTGTTGGAGGTTATTGATTGGAGCAGAAAGACATCATTCATAAGAAGAACCATGATTAATGCAGTAGACCAGATAAAGGGTAAGTGTGGCAGAGGAAAACAGAAAAAGAAGAAATGAAACTGGAGAGAATTTGGGAACAAAATTAATGGTATTTCAGAAAAGGTTATGTAGGGAAGAGAAGGGAGAATGGGAAGAAAGAAAGATGACTCTGAAGTTAAAAAAAAACTAATGTGAGAATGGTAGTGCCATTGTCAGAAAGAGAGATATGAGATTAGCTAACATTTCAAATATTTCTAAGGATCATAAATGAGAAGTTATAGTACCCTAAAACCCATAGCAAAATGAAGATTAGATCTTATGACCTGCTATCAACTAACACACAAAATTTACTAGATCTTTCTTTCCTTTTTCATCTCTTTTCTCTCTCTTATATTCTTTTTCTCATCACCCATGTATATATTTGTCCCTTGTTTCCTTTCCCCTCTTCACACTTTCTTTCTCTCTTCACCCCACCTTTTTTGGCTAATTTACTATAGCATAGAACTAACAAGCACATTTTGACATTTGCTATATTTATTGAACAAATTAAGAAAGGTATGCCAAATATTCAAGAGGGATACAAATAATAAACCATAGGAGTTTGTTATAAAATTCATAAGCAATTTTAATTTTAAAATAGACAAGTTGAATAGTTTATATTCTAAGAAAAAAAGACAATGCAGTGACTTTTGCTATATGATTTCTAGTGTTTCTTTTCTTCTGTTCTGGTTCTTCTCTTCCCTCTCCCATCGTTATGATTAAGTGACCTCCAGTAGATTATAAACCATTTAAAGTTAGCTCTTTTTTTTTTAAGGTTAACTCTTGAGGTTGATGAATTTTTCTACCAAATTACACTCATTGGTCAAGTGCATGCCTTATTTTTGCCAACTGGAGGCTTATGGTAGTCGTGAACATACTTCTGTGAAAATTATAATATTTATAAATTGAAGGAGCCATGATATATACATAGAGTGCTGTATTGAGAGTGCAGAGAACCCCAAATTCTTCCCTTAGCAGTTGCTATCTATGTTATCTGGGGTCACAACAATCTCTCTGAGTCTTAGTTCTCTCATCAGTAAAACTGTGATAATACTTGTAATATTTACTTCCTAAGGTGCTGGGAAAACTAATATGATAATGTATGTAAAATACTTAAAATATTTCAGTAATTATTATCCAGCCTGGGGGTTTCCAAACATTTTTGAGTATGCAATCCCTATGTCTGTATATTTATTTCTTTGTGTATAAGTATCTATACATGCATGTATGTATTTATTTATGACATATAAACATAAACATGTGTATATGCATATATTACTTTGTTAATATATTATATATAAGTATCCATAAAACATTCAGAAAGGAAGTGATGAAGACAAAGTATCTTTGTTTTTATTTTATTTATGATGGAACAAAAATCTTTTTGCTCTGTGCATATTTCTAATAGTTTAGTGAGAAAAATGTGATTGAATAAACTTCATTTTCTTAAAAATCTTGGTTTAATACAGTGTTACAACTATTTCAAAGTGTGATTCAGTTTATTTTATTTGTAATTACTATTATAGCCTGAAAAAATGATATGGAGATATAAATGGAAGAAATGTATTCTTGGCTACATTTTCTAAATAATAACACCTTTTTAAATTTCATATTCACTTGTTTTCCATTTTTTGGTGAATTTAAGCTAGTTAATATCTGTCTTCCTGATGTCAATCAGTCATGCTTGCAAACTATTCAGAAGGTATAGCATTTTATAATTATAATAAATGGACTCAAGCTTTCTGAAATTCTTCATTTAGACATTTAAAAATAGATTAGAAAATTGTTTCTAAGTTTTTCATATGTGTGCCTATGGAAATCTTTAAAATCAGTAATATGAATTATTTTTGGCAACAAAAATTTTGTTATATGTGCCTTGCTCATCTTGGTGGCTTTGTACTATTAAAAGCTAATAATATAAGTAGGGCAAGGTACTGGGCAAAATACTGAACATAATACCATTTTTCAAGTAATTTTGTGTAATTAGATCATCATTGTTTTTAACCTCATGGTGTACCTGATGAAGAGTTCAAATTAGGAGCACCAGAAGAATCACTGCTATTTTCTTATTCCTTGTGCTTACATTATTAGCATTGGTTTTAATCTGGGATTTCTTTATAGGAGTCTTTTAAAGCTATTTAACATCCCTCGGCCTTGGTTTCTTCACTGTTGAAATGGGATTGTTGAACTAAATGTGACCCTTGAGATTCTTTTCAGTATTAAATCTAGCATCTTGTGATGAAGCAATTATGAATGAGAAATTATGCAGACCCTGGTTGGGATGTTGTTGAAGGGGCATCATGCATCAGGCAGAGAGAGAGAATTTATATTAATTTCCTTTCATTGTAAGAATCTATGTTTGAGCTTGGGAGAAGCAACATAAATGTTGTTTTATTCTACCAAGATAGCCTTGCAGGTAATATTTTTCTTCAAGGAGGATAGAAAGCAGGGGCTCTTTTTCTCTTTTCTTCTATTAGTATCCTCACAATTTACAGTACTTACAGTGAGTATTTAATAAATGCTTCTTTACTGACTATTAATGCCACTCTCCAGTCAAGCTAAAATTAATATACATTTCTTTTTTATATATATTCTTCATTTGCTTCTCTTCATTTCTTCCCGCCAAAAAAAAAATGCAAGCTTCTTGAGGTCAGGGACTGTTTTGTTGTCTTTGCATCCTTAGCACTGGTGCAAAGTAGGTGATGAATAAATGCCTTTTGAATGAATGAATGAATAATTTTTTTCTGAAATTCAGTCTTGGACTTACATAAATCCCTATCCCAAAATAGTACTTAGAGCAGAGGATAATCAGCCAAGCTTTCCATGTTTCAGGCCTAGGGATATAAAGGCTTAAGGGACCTTTCCCTCAAGCAATTCACATTTAAATGGAGAGACAACATATAAATAACTAGATTAGTATAAGATATACCCAGAGTAGATAAAAAGTTATCCAGAGACAAAGACACTAAAAGTTGGAAGGGACTGGAAAAGCCTCCAAAGGAAGGCAGGATTTGATTTGAGCCTTAATAACTAATGCCCTGAATATAGCAGACACTTGACTGATGATGAGAGATCACTGTGTCAAGTGAATCATCATGGGCTGGAAGTTTAAAGGGTTTCTCCACTGGAAAATTGATTATGTTGTTAAGAAACAATAATTTATAAAAACTGACTTGCCTCCCACCTCCTGCCCAACTTATGCTTCTTTAAGCTAGTAGGACCTATTCTCTACCCTTGACTGCCCTCCGTCCTAGAGCAAAATGAGATTCTCCCTTCAAAATTTGGTTTAAAATATATCACTACCAATCCATGAAGTCTTTCTGGAATCAATCAATAAACATTTATTAGGCCCCCTACTATGTGTCTGGGAATGCTTCTTTTGTTGTTGAGGCATTTCAGTCTTTTCTGACTCTACATGAACCCATTTGCAGTTTTCTTGGCAAAGATACTGAAATGGTTTGCCATTTCCTTTTCCAGGTAATTTTATAGATGTGAAAATTGCGACAAACAGGGTAAAGTGACTTGCCTAGGATCATACAACTAGTGTCTGATACTGAATTTAAACTCAAAACATGAGTTTTCCCAATTCCAAACCCAGTGTTCATCCACTGTGTTTGGGGATACAAAAAAAAAAGAAGGCGAAAGATAGTCACCATATATTCCCTATAGTATTTTGCATTTCATATAAAACACTGAAGCATTTTCATTTATAGTTCAATGAATGTTAATTTATTCAAGCCTGTCTTTTCTCCTCCATTAGATTTAGTATTCTTAAAGGAAGGGAACATCCTTCCTTCCTGCAGTACTTATTAAGGTGTTTGACCAACAAATGCTTCAGCTGTAAATGATTGACTACTTGCTTCCAACATGCACTATAGACGGCAATTATTTTTATAATAATAATAATAATAATAATAATAATAATAATAGTAGCCCTGGAAAATGACTTTTTTTAACCTTTAAAGAAATTTATAAACATGGATCAATTAACTCTAAGAATTTATCTGTGTGCATGTATGTGGAGAAGGGCAAGGTCTGTTGATAATAATGGAAACAAATTTAGGGGAAATTAGATTTTTGAGGTAATTATGGCAGATCAAAAAGTAATTCAGTATCATATTAAAGACTTAGAAGAAAAAGTAAACTAGAACATATACAGAAAATGAAATGGTATCCTTAATGACTGAAAGGATCATTCTCCCAGAAATTTCAATTCACAGTATACTTAAAACTTTTGGGGAGAGGTGGGGTGGGGAGGGAATTGAGGAAGGTCCAGACATGATTTTATTAATATGGGAAATTCCAAGCTTACAAATTCCTTCTGCCCATGCAGAACAGAACCTCACCTGTATCTTAGTCTTAAATACTCATCTGGGACTCTTAGATGCTAAGCAACTTGCCAATGATCCTTCAGTTAGTATGTGCCAGAGGAAAGGCTGAACTAAACTCTTGGCTTTCAACACAGGGATAGTATGTGAATTCCACATCTTAATAATCTCTGGGTTTTTATTTTAAAATTTTATTGATTTCTTTTTGTTTTTTTATATTATCAGTTTTACAGTGTTGGTCTTCTGCGTCCTAGAAAGTCATCTCCAATATCAATGAATAAACAAAAGAAAAAAAAACACAATTCAACAAAATTAATACATGAAATGCTGCATTAAAGGCAGTAATTCTCTCTCCTACCTTTGCAAAGAAGGGAGGAATGTACTTTGTCCCACTCCTCTTTGGGGCCAAGTTGAGTCATTATCATTTGGCATCATTCAGTTTCAAGGATTTCATTCCTTAGTTCTTGATGCAAACACTGTTGTCATCTGATGCAGAGATATCAACTAGCACACTCTCCAACTTATTAACATTCTTCCTAAAATGTATTATTCTTCCCAAACTGTGTGTATAATAGTCACATGTGTTTTGGTTTGATCATGACCTCCTCATTCCTAGACCCACTGGAGAGACAATATTTTGCAAAATGACTTGAAGTCAAGAATGGGTTCAAGTGCTTCTTGTGATATATTTTAGCTATGTGACTTTGGGCTCTCTTTATCAAAGCAGCTTATAGTCTCCAAAACTCTTGGTTACAGATGAGTATTGATATAAAAGCAGTTTTCACTTTGGGATTTCCCTACACCCCAGAAATCAACCA
Organism: Macrotis lagotis; assembly: GCF_037893015.1. Taxonomy (NCBI): domain Eukaryota; kingdom Metazoa; phylum Chordata; class Mammalia; order Peramelemorphia; family Peramelidae; genus Macrotis; species Macrotis lagotis. The sequence goes on along the minus strand of NC_133661.1, from coordinate 208,392,471 downwards.
CCTTTCCAAAGAAACAAAGACCTCTTTAAGTTAAACTAAGATCACAGTAGTTTTTCAGACTCATAGTTAACTTGCAGTTCTCAAAACACTCATATTTTTTCAGATCAATTGCTGTCCAGATATTTTTGAACTATGATTTTTCAAATCAATTATACTTTCTTCTTACTTCATAACACAAAAATTAAGCCTTATATTAAGGTCTTCATTTACCTACACTAAGTAATATACTATTGTACCTAATGTAGATAGAAACATACATATACTTATTTGTGTTTGTGCGTGTGTGTATATATATATATATATATATATACATATATATATATATTAGCTTTTAATATTGAAATGTCTATATCTTGGTTTTCTCCATATTGTATGCATATAACTATATAACTAATCACTAGGGATAGAAAGAAATACCACTGTTTAGACCTTGCTTTCACTAATTTATATTATAATGGTCAAGGCAACATACAAATAGCTATGAACCTAAGAGATATATGAGTAAAAGTGGAGAGGCATCTCAAAGGTTACATAGCAGAGAGAATTTGAAAGGTAAGGATGACCTCTTGCCAAAGGTAGGATTTGAGCTGAGTCTCTAAGGAAGTGAAGGAAATTAACAGTTGAAGATAAAAGAGGTAGAGCATTCTAAGAATAAGGGATAGACAGTGAAAAAGGCATGGAGTTAAGTGATGGAATATTACAAATAAGGAATAGAAAATATTCCAATGTATTTGGAATATAGAGTTCATGAAATCAATTCAGTTGAGCAAGCATGATTGGAAAGAAAAGTAAAAGATTCCTTGTTCTCGTGTAATTCATAATTTTAATGGCAGTGACAACAAGTAAGCAACTATGTACAAAGAAGATATGTTAAGGATAAACTGGAGATAATCATCAGAGGGAAGGCATAGCAAAAGGAGGATTGGGAATAGCTTCTTAAAGAAGGTGAAATTTTAACTGGTACTTTAAAGGAAGCCAGAGAAAGCAGAAGGCAAAAATGAGAGAGGAAGAATCAGTAAAAATGCACCACTGAGAGATGGAGAAAAGTGTGGGGAGCTGGTAAAAGTAGGAAAAGGAAATATTATGGAGGACTCTAAATGTCTTTTGATCTACAGGAAATAAAGAAGAATTAGAGCTTATTGAGCAATGTGGGTGGAAAATCCCTTGGTGACTGAGGAGTAGGAAAACATTTTTGAGATAGATTACTTAGAAGGCTATTTGCATTGGTTCAGGTGAAAGGTGATAAGGATTTATATGAGGGACAGCAGCTAAGTGATGCAGTGGATAGAGCACCAGCCCTGGAGTTAGAAGGACCTGAGTTCATAATCCGTCCTCAGACACTTAATAATTACCTAGCTGTGTGACCTTGGGCAAGTCACTTATCCCCATTGCCCTAAATAAAATAAAATATATTTTTAAAAAGGATTTATATAAGGGAGGTGGGTATATATTTAGAGAGAAGGAAAGGTATGTAAGAAATATTAGGAAAATAGAAAAAATGTATTTGGCAATGGATTAGCTGTATAAATGAGTGAGAATGGGACTTATAAATGATACCAAATTATTAATCCAGGGGACTGGGAAAATGGTAGTATCCTTGCTAATCAATAATAGAAAAGTCTAGAATAAAAGAGAGTTTTGAGGAAAAGATAATGAGTTCTGTTTTTGATCTGTTGAACTTGAAATATCTCAGAACATACAATTAAAAATATTCAAAAAGTAACTAAGTAATGATTCAGGACTGGAGTTCAGGGAAGAGACTGGCTGAATATTTGGATTTGGGAATCAATTGCATAGAGAACATATTTGCATTCTACCTTAGCTCTTTATGCTGTTTTTAGAATGTAGATTGTAGATTTTGATTACTGTTAATGAAGTTTTCTCACTCTTTTCTCCTTTCTGCTTCAAATTTTCCCCATTCCATCATCTCCAAGTTTTTCCTTTTGTTGAAACTAATATCTTGACCATTTCCTTTCTCTTCTTCTTTTAGCCCTTGTTAAAACTTACAAAAATGACTTCTACACATAAATAATCTGTCAGCTAAGTTCCAATAAAAAGCCAACTCTGGGTTCTGGCTTCAAATCTGTCACTTGTTAACTTGTATAAATCACCTCACCACTTGAAGACTCAGTTTTCTCCTCTGCAAAATGGACAGCTAAATCTAAGGATATTTCTAAGATGAAAGATTCTGTGTTTCTGAAATAGTTTTATTGAGTTGAAATCTTTCACCTTGCAACACTTGCAAGTACATATGTTAGCAAAACGACACCACTGGAAACATACTGGAGACTTTAGTACCTTAGTTCATTTCCCATCCTGGTAGCTTAGAATCTGTTTGACCTTGGGCAAATCACTGAACTTTGCTAATCCTCAGTTTCCTCATATATCAAGTGAGGGATCTAGGCTGTGAGATTCTTCCTGGGTCTAATTCTATGATTGTCTGATCCTAATGACTTCAGTGCTATTCTGAATATGCTTAATTGTTGGCATAGATTTTAGAAAGATACAAGATTTATCACTTCTCCAATTTTCAAAGTATATTTCTTCTTCCCTAACAGAAGTTTTAAATCTCTATGATGTTAATGCATTTTTCACATTAGATACCTGGTATACAACAAACAACAGAATAATACCTCTCTGACAACACTGAACAATTTTCAAACCACTTTTGCTTCACATTAAAAACCTTCATACACGATGTTATGATATTACTTGAATGCTCAAAAGTTTTGAAGTGATTTTTTAGTCCTTCAACAATTAGGTTTGAAAAGTGTGTAGAAAGCAAAACTCTTACCTGACACTGAATTATCTGTGATTTCAACAGTGTGAACATTCTCTCTGCAAGAATAGGACATAATACCTCTATCCCTGGGGGGGGGGGGGGGGGCAGTATATATATATATATATATATATATATATATATATATATATATATATATATATATATATGTATATTGTGTGTGTAAGTGAATTGTTGTGTACAAAATACTTAATTGTTTTTTGATGAACCCCCTCTAATGATGTCTCAAATCCTCAGACTATAGAAGTCTATCACTGAATAAATCTATACCTAATCTGATAAGCATATTCTGGCACAATTTACCCTCTCCAGATATTGTTTTTGAAAACTACAGTTTTCTTATATATCATGTCAGAGTGGGAATTAGAGTAGGTTAGAGTATTATGAAAGGGCAGTATATTGTAGTGAAATAAGAACAGAATTTGTTATAAGACGATTTGGATTCAAATTCTTAATTTTCTACTCGGATAAGTCAATTGACCTTGGGTTTTTCATTTGTAAAATTAAGTGATCAGAGAAGGATGTCTCAAAGATGCCTTCCCCAGGTTTAAATTGATGATCCTCTGATATTGATTAATATCTGTCTAAAAATTCATATTTCACCATCAGGTGAAAAGCTCAGCTTCTTCATATATTATGGAGTGTTGGTTTTTAAGAGACTAATTTGTAAAGGAATCTAATTGAACATTTTTTAAAATGATATTTTCTTAACACATGCAGCAGATATTATTTTGCAATTTAATTGCCCACTTAAATTTTGTTTCATATTTCTTTGCTCCTTTAACTGAGTCTTGGGTATAATAGTTGGAATTAGCAGATCATCTTTCTGAGATGATACTTTCTAATTATGATTATTTGATAAGCATTTCACACATCCTCACCCATATATCACATAAAATCAGAAATAAGTATGTTTATCAATAGCAGTTTAATCCCAAATGGAAGCTTTATTTAAAATAGCAAGGACTTGATTACAGAAGCAGCAAGATTAGAAATGAGATTTACAAGTGGCTAGAGGGAAACATTTAAATATCCTTGCTGTAGCAAATTACCATAGTTTTTAAAAAGATGTAAAATATGATTGAACTGAGAATTTTTCTCTATGATAGTCTATTATTGAATTGCACATTTTGGGGATAATCACCTCTCCAATTGTTTAGAAAAACAGTTTGAGCCTCTCCTGTTCACTATAAAAAGGTCCCCATTGCCCATCTAGTAGCTAACTATGCCTTTAGTAGAAAATATAAAGACTAAAAATGCAGCCCTAGATTTTAAGTAAAACTGAAGCACTCAAGCTCACTCCTCCAGTACTTAAAGATCCAAGTCTATTTAAGTTTTTAAAAGTTATATGTCCCTAGAATAAAGTTTTTGTGTAAATTATATGTCCTAACAGGTCCAGTGATTTAGATACTGCTGTATATTTTTTTTAGGTTTTTTTTTGCAAGGCAAATGGGGTTAAGTGGCTTGCCCAAGGCCACACAGCTAAGTAATTATTAAGTGTCTGAGACTGGATTTGAACCCAGGTACTCCTGACTCCAAGGCTGGTGCTTTATCCACTATGCCACCTAGCCACCCCTACTGCTGTATTTTTTGCAAAGTGCTTTCATATGCTTCAACTCATTCAATTCTCATCTCAACCTTATGATAAATATTGTTGTTATCATTTGGGTAATTAATAAGAAGAGATATTATTTATTTTGTACTTTAGGATTTGTACAGTGAGGAAGGAACTATGAAAAAGTATCCTCATTTTATAGGGGAAGAAACTGAGAAGTTAAAATGACTGCCAGGGAACCACAGCTACTATCTGAGGTGGGATGTGATCTCAGCTCTTACTGGCACCCAGGCAAGAACTCTATCCACTGCATCACTTAGTTGATTCCAAAAATTTATTCAAGGAATGGGTGGAGGAAGGGAAGGTAGGAAAAGAGAACATGACACTTTAAATGAAGCATCTTCAAATTGGTTTTTGAATAGAAAGACTTAGATTCAAATTTTGGCTGTGACATTTGCTTTCTTCAAGATCATAGAAGAAAACTTCCTTTTTTCTAAGTTTGGTTCCTCCTAGGTCCTCCTCCAGCTACAACACTCTATGATTCTGTGATCATGGCAATAGATCCAAGTTGGCAATTAAGATTTTTTCGACTCCCAGTACACCATTCACTAAATCAGCTTGTCCTACTTAATCTGTGTTAAGCAATTAATCCCCTCTGTCAACAGATGAAATTTAATGAGTTGAGGTTTAAATTTATAATCAACACTTGATGTGCCCTTAATTGCTCATAATAGTCCATTGATTGGAATGTCCACCATTTTATGTCTTTAGATCTTAAGGTTTCTTAAGCATAGGTATGACTGTATTCCAAGACCCTCATCCTACATGAGTTGCTCATTTGGATTTAAGGTTCTTGAACATGGCTCTTTTCTGCCTTTCTAATCTTCTTGTACTTTACTGACCTCTAGGATACACCAAATTCTAATAAGACGCTTACTTGCAGTTCCTTGGACAGAACTCTCTCTCTCCATTCTTGGCTCCTTTGCATTCATCAACAGATCTTCAGAGGTTGGAAGGTCCTACTCCCTCATCTCTACCTCTTAGTTGCCCTAACTTCTCCCAAGATTCATATCAGATTACATCTTCTAATCTAAATCTAATCTAAAAATCTAAAAATTTCCAATTCCCCAGAAGTACCTTTCCTCTGTAAGATTATTTTATCTAGTGATGTACCTTTTATTTTTCCCATTAGAATGTGTAAACTCCTTGAAGATGTAAATTTTTCCCCTTTCTTTCTATCCTCAGTGCTTAGCTCCCAATAAAATGTAAGCTCCTGGAGGACAGGGACTGCTCAATAGATGTTTGTTGTTGTGGAAGTCTGGTGTTCTTTCCAGTCCACCACAATTCATACTGTGCATACACATAAGTAGCATCCTGAAAATCTAAGTAATCTTCCATTGTCTGTCTTCAATTTCAAACCACCCTTTCCTAGAATTTCAGTCAGAAGATGCAGGCTGCCTTTTTGGGTGGGAAGCATGACAATATATAAAGAATTCTGAGTTGGCATCAGAGGTTCTAGGTTCAAGTCCTGGCTTGGACCCTTCCTAACCCTCTAAATTTGAACAAATGATTTCACATATTTTGGTCTCAGTTTCTTTCTTTTTTTTTTTGCAAGGCAGATGGGGTTAAGTGGCTTGCCCAAGGCCACACAGCTAGGTAATTATTAAGTGTCTGAGACCAGATTTGAACCCAGGTACTCCTGACTCCAAGGCCGGTGCTTTATCCACTATGCCACCTAGCCGCCCTGGTCTCAGTTTCTTAATAATAAAATGAGGGTGTTGAGTGAAATGATCTCTAACACCCTTTCCAATGGTTAATTTAAATGATGAGACTTAAGCTAAATTCAGAAGGGAATTTTGGGAGGTACCCAGGAAGCATCCTAAATTGTATATGTGGGGCTATTTGCCATTGGTAGAAATGATCACTTTAAAAAGTCTCTTTCATCAACTATAACTCATGAAAATGTAACAACAATAATAGCCATCAATTAATATAGTCCTTAAGGTTTACAAAGAGTTTTACATTGACTGAGCATCCCCAAAATTCTTTATGTAGTTGAAAAAGACTTTTGAGACATCCTGTATTATCTCATTTGATTCTGTAAAAGTAGACTCTATTTTCTCATTTTACAGATAAGTAAACTGAATTTGAACTTAATTCTATCCTGTCTGAAGCAGAATTTGAATTCAGATCTGTCCTAACTCCAGGGACAAGTCTCTCTTTATCTTCTGCATCACTGAGATGCTTAGAAAATAAAGTTTCCTTCTCTGGGTCTTTTTTATCCATAGGATCAGACCTGAAGAAGGGGACTTAAGTGACAGTTTATGGTTTTAATGAGGAACTTTGACATAACATTAAGATGCCTCTCCTTGGATGCACTTGAACTTAAAGTCATTCTAGATGGGTGATCTCAGAATCCCATCTACCTGGCAGTAGGACTGGAGTGTCCTGATTGGGCACCAAGTCTCAGAAGCTCTGACTGGGTAAACAGGAGGACTGTTTTGTGTGCTGGCATTGTTGAAATGCGATTTTGCTTGAGTTTATATTCTCACTCCTTTGGTGCTATGTATGTTGAAAGGGTGCTTTACATATCGAGGCACTGTTGGAATGTGTAAACCACCAGTGGGTATAATATGTGTGACTAGGGAGAGGAAATTTAGCTGTTCTTTTTAAAAGATGTTCAAATTTAAAACTAGGCATACTAAAAGTGAAGATAGGCCTGCTTTCTGTCTTATTGCTGGAGCAGCCAACCCTTCATTTCCTTTGGCAGTGACAGTACAATATCTCTGCTAAATTTAACTTTGAATTCCCCATGATCTTGAATGTCAAGGAGGCTTTTTCTTTTTTTTTATTTCTTTCATGGACATCTGATGTGCATCAATGAACTGGACTGGAACTAATTTTTTTTTTTACTAGTAATGGATCCAAAAAAAAAAACACACAAATCCACCACTGACAGTCCAAACACAAATATTCTACCTGCAGTTTCCATACTTTTTGGTTGATTAATTTTTCAGTGCTTTTGTTTCCATGACATCAAACTTCCTACCAACATATATCAACCTACAACTACCAAGTAGAGTGAGTAGAGATACCTGCATCAGAGGAGTTACAGATTGAATGCATGGGATGAGTATGTGCCAGTTGAAAACAGATGGTTATGCCTGCACAGAAAATGCTGTCTGTTGTGTAAATAAACTGGAAAAAAGATACCCAGGATAAAGTCAGCATTCCAGTAATAGTAAATGGAAATATTCCTTCAAAAGCCACAATGGTAGAATGCAGAACTGAACTCTCTCCACCTCAATGAAGACTAAAAAATATATTTCAACCTTGGAACTTCTGTGGTTTTTCCCTACTTGAATTGGTGCCCTAATTGTTTGTGCCACCCTACTAATTTCTGCTTCCATCAAAAAACCATGATTTTGTTCTCTAGTCAGACTCGTGTGACTGTGGCCATTCCTAGCTCACCAAAGTAACCTCCACACGACATATTATAAATTGACTGGCTTCAGAATAGAGGGAAATGATTAGATTTTTAGAGTTTCCCTGCTGAGTGGTACATGCCTGTTTGGTAATATTGTGTTATGAGTCAGAGACTCGAACAGAACATGGAGATCCAATCCAATACCTCAGCATTGTTGATCTGCTTTTTATTGATTTTTCATCTGCTCAAATCTAGAGCTCTCGGTAGATTTCAGGAACATTGTAGTCAAAGGTTGTGGTAGAGAAGTTTTAATTAGAAACCCGTGGGGTTCAGCAAAACCGTTAGGTCTTTCTTTTTTTTCAGGATGGAAGGGAGTGAGAGTTGCTTTGTCGAATTCATGAAATAGGGTCTTTTTCATCAAGGAAAAAAAGTTATCTTTGTACAAGGCAAAGTCAGAGTAATAAGGTATTATAGATTTTGTGTCTGAACATCACTGAAGACAGTGACTTTCCCTGTATACATTTGTTTCGTGGACAGGTAAACAATCTTATATTAAACATAGAGACATTTTGCCTATAAATTTTGAACCCATTATTTTCCTGATCAATTTTTCACAGCTTTTCAATTTTATATTACTAAATAATTACCAAGTAGAACCTTGAAAGAAAATTGCTAAATATTTCCATGCCATTGGAAATCATCTTCCAACAGCCAGTTTGTGTCCATCCCCCTTCACACACACACACACAGCCCTTTCCTCATATCCTTAGCTGTTCCTCTGTTCATTTTTCTTGTGGATCTGTTGAGCATTATATAGCAGCATTGTAAAGGGGCTACACATCCTCACCTCACTGCTTTGTTAATGCTGTTCATTAATCCAGAGCCATAAGCTTTTTCAGAGCTGGTTAGAAATTCCATATTTCCATGGAGTTTTGGGGAAGGGTGACAGCTTACTTACAGTCTCCAAAACCAAACCTCATTGGTTGTCATGTCATTTTTAATTCAGATAAAATGGAAGGTCATTCACATGAACTCAGAACTTCTGAAGGTAGAAAATAAAGCCCAGGGATACATAAAACCGTGTTTATGCATTGATTGATTGATCTGAACTGGACTGCAGAAAATCAAACCCTTGTTTGTTTTCATTTTTTTTTTGCTCATTTGCTTTCTGCATCTTTTTTCAACAGGGAAAAAAAACTGTATTAATTCATGGTTCTGGGGAGCAAGCTCCTCCCTTGGAGATCCTGGTGTAATATTATGGAACAGGTTGCTGGACCCAACAATCTTCAAACTTTTTCTTTCTTCAAGACCAGTTAAGACCAGTTTAAAAAGACAATAGAAACCCAAATTCTGAACTCTATGTGTATACATCACACATAAAGGTCTTTATTGCTGCAACTATTTTAATCTGGTTGTCCAATCTGTTATTCCTTTGTTTTTACCTTGTCTCTACTGTAGGTTCTATTTGCAAAAAAAAAAAAAAAAAAAAATGAATTGTAGAAGTATTTGGTGCAAAAGTTGGGCAAACACACAGCATGTCCTGAACAAATTTTCTGAGAATATGAATGCAATTTCATTAGCATTTTTACTCCATTTTTTAATTCAGTTGTACCTGATGAAAATACAGAATGGTTTTGGTTCATTTGACAGTATCCCATAATTCATGTTTATCTGATCTCTGCTCCCTATGAAGAAACATTTATATAGGAAAAAGAAATAATTTATCCCAACAGTACAGTCAGTTGAGGATAAAAGCAAGATGAGAATTCACACTTTTAGGTTCCTCATCAGAAGTTAGACCATGCAGCTTCTTCAATAGAAAAAAAAGTGAATGAGGAACTTATCAAAATAATCATAACACTATTGAAATCTTTTTTAATAAAGGCCATTAGAAACTCTGTTTCACCTTTGGATAAAAGGTAGGATGAAAATTTAAGATAGCATTAGTAGCAATAGTAATAATATTTTGATCTCACCAAGTCCTTAAGTACTGTTTGCAGAATTAGAATTAGTCTATTAAGCATGTTAATTTGTAAGTAATGCAAAAAGAGAAATAAAAAAACACTCACTGTGTCTACAAACCTCCAAAGATATTTGTAAAGTTAAAAAATAAAAAGTCAGATTATTTTCTAAAAGTTTGCAAGTATCCAAAAGTGTGGTTTGGGTATTGCAAATATCTAAAATTTGTCCAACCCTGATAGTGTGAGGAGGAAAATGGAGACAAATCAATCATTCTCTTTCTCATGAACTCAACAAATTGAACACAATGTCCATTCCAACTGAAGTTTGAGTTTTATCTTGGGGATTTTCAGAGAAACATCTAATAATCAAAGTCCTAGGTAAATAGCACTTGGGGATTTTCACAGGCTGGGTGATAATCGCACTCACTTAGGGATCTATGCCTCCTTCGATAGAGGCATGTAACCCCATTAACATTAATAGGACTTACACTCGCATATCGATGGCAGAGTAAATCCCTAATTAGTAGCAAGAACTGTTATCACCCCCACTGTGATAATACCTCTGAAAGATATTTTCATGTAGCTGTGATAATAGGTGCATCTTAATTTATTTATTTATTTAGAAAGCAGGGGTTTAGCATACAATAAGAATAGGATTTAGGTACCTGTTACTGTCACAGGTGAAATGATTTTTTTGTTATTGTTAATGTAGCCTATGCCTTTATCAGACTGGAGCAAGCAAAGGAACAATCTCTTCTTTTAATTCACTTGAATTTGAAAGGATGCGTTACATACATGCTCACCCACAGTAGGTAGCTTTGTGGTTGTATTTGTTGGTTTGTTTTTAATACAAAGCTAGAATGGTTTTTATTCTGAACAGATTTACAGAACCTATTTATAAACTAATAGCACATCAAAGAGCTTGTTTCTTGCCGCCTATGCTTCTAATGTATAATGTGGAGACATTATCTATACTTAAAGATGGTCTGGCCAACAATGGTAAAGTAAAGGACATGGACTGAAGAGCTTTTTTTTTTCCCTAGGCAATGTGTTATTGATGAGTTGGCATTTGCCCTGTGGCTCTCCCAGAGGATTGCTTACATCTATTACTCACACACATCGATTGGTTAATTTGATAATTCTATCACCAATCAGCTTGTGTCTGACCTTTTGCCATGGCAATGATGCCAGAGTCTTCATTTTTACATTGCAGACCAGCTAGATTGACCTTTCTGAGGAGAATGTCAAGGCATCCCTTGATCTTAGCCTGTCACTATATTTGTTAGAATGACGATGTCCCTTAACCTTGATTTATTGTAGTTCAGCGTTCAAGATCCACATTTTGTTTATTTTAAAATTTTCTAATGAGGCACCTGGCATCTAGGGAGAAACATGTTCACAATTAAAGACTAGACTTTTCAATAAGAACCCTTTCATCTTACAGGCTTCATCTTGTCTATCCATTCTTTCACTTCACAAATCTTATCACACTCCCCAGAAACTTCTCCCCCAGAGTCATTTTTTTGGTGGCAAACTGAAACCCCAAACCTTGTTTTGGTGGCAGTGTTTCTTGGGTTTGCTTTGTTTTTGCCCTTTCTGGAATTGATGAAACTGACAAAACCTGTTTAAATACCTCCCAGAGATCAGGGGAGAGGCGTGATGGTAAAGGGCTTTTTGAAGGGTTACACTGCTACCCTGGATCCTCTTAATTTATACTCTTGCCAGAGGGAAGAAATTGTCTTGATCAGGAGCAGTTCCTTAGGGAACGATACAAGGGCATCACTTTGTGACTTGGAAACTGTTGATTTGCTCTTTAATTCAACTAAAAGATACAATGAAAGGGAATCGTTATTTTTCTCTTTACTGGATCTGTATGTGTGTTTATAAATCAATATGCTGCACATATGTGAACATATATGCATGTACTATTTTCTATATTGTATGAAAGTCAGTCAGCAATACCCAATAATTAAGGGTTTGGCATTATTCTAACTGAAAATAGGGGGAAGGGCTCCCCCTTTTGATTTCCTGGGACTAAAAACCAGCCAAACCAATTTCCCCTAAAATTTTGAAAAAATAAAATCTGTGCTCCCAGGATGAGAAGTTGTATGCCAAATTTCAGCCTGAAGCATATTTGAATGGCTGAGTTATAAACCTTTCATAAAGGGATGTTTTTGTCACTCACTAAAGATAAAAAGACTCCTTTTTTCGAAAAGGAAATTATCTAGGCCCATAGTCTTTAGTGGGGATTGTTGCCATTTATTTAAAGAAAACACAATTTTAAATGACTGGGTTTTTGAGGACTGAAAGCAGCAACTGTGCCTGAGCAGTAATTATGTTTCATAATTTTGTTTAGCAAGTATTACATATTATATGAATAGCATCGTCGTCAAAGTGATTAGCATTCATACTATGCAAAATTCTGCATATTAACAGCCCCACAGTAGTGTCCTACACACAATACATTGTAATGGCTCCAAATTATGTTGTGTCAGTCAGTGTGATGTTCCTCCTGCTCAGATCCTGAAATGCAGCTCATTGACACAAAGCTAGGGGTGAGCAGACAGAATACATCTTGACATCCAGGGACCAACTGCTTCAGAATAATACCTCCCCCAAAAAACAGATAAACAAACAAATCTCTAAAGTAATAGGACTCCTACAAAGTAATACTTTCAATCAATCATCAGCAAAACAAATAATGAAGGTAATCTTTTTAGACCTACTATTCAAAATGTTGAAAGATTGTCAGCCTAGCCATACATTCACTCACATTCATTTATGACCTTGAAACCATGTAAGCACCATATCTAGACCCCCAAAACTTCCCTTGAAGTAATGGGAAACAATCTGGGATGAAGGCAAGGGTTTTCTTCTCTAAGTAGGGATCTGGAATACCAGAAAATCAAATAGCCTTGAGTTCTGTAGTGATAGAGATGCAGGATGTCATTCAAACCATGCTTATTAGTATAAGAGTCACCTTTCCAGTCATAAGGTTAGAGCACTTTTCAGAACTGGTTCTTGGAGGAAATTGTCTAATTTATGCGTGAAATAATTTTTAAAAGGTAGTTTGGTACAGTTTTGTTTTGTTTGCAATAGTATTGAACCTGAAAATATAACAAATCCTGTTGCTGTTGTTCAGTTATTTTTTAGTTGTGAAACCCCATTTTGGTTGTTCTAAAGTGGTTTGCTGTTTCCTTGACTAGTTCATTTTACAGATATGGAAACTGAGCCAAACAGGGTTAAATGACTTGCCCAGAATCACCTAGCTAGAAAATATGAGATGTTGACTTTGAACTCAGGAAGATGAGTCTTCATAACTTCAGGCCCTGCCCCCTCTTCATTATACCAAAAGTCACCCATCTGATTTATGGGGAAATGTTAAAAGTAGTTTAGTGGGACTTGTTTTGATTTGTTTTCAATAGTATTGTTGAACCATTGATCATCTTGGAAAAATTATCATAACAAACAGTGGTGAATGTGAATTATTTAATTGATAGATACATATATTCAAATTACAAAAACAATAATAGCATTTCTATAATTTTTTTAAGGTTCATAAAGTACTTAACTCATATTATCTCATTATTTCCCCTTATCCAAACAATACCCCTGTGATTTAAGTGCTATTAAAAATTGGGCAATTAGGGCAGCTTAGATGGCACAATAGATAGTGCACTGACCCTGGAGTCATGAAGATCTGAGTTCAAATCTGACATGATACTTTATAATTACCTAGCTAGGTGACCTTGGGCAAGTCACTTAACCCCATAGCCTTAAATAAATATTTTTTTTTTAAATTAGGCAGTCAGGAATCTCAGTGCTGGACTTCAGGTCAAGAAGAGCTGAATTCAAATCTTATCTCAGAGACCCTTTAATTTGGGGACCCTGGACAAGACACTTTCCCTTCTCTCTGAACCTTAGTTTCTTCACCTGCAAAATGGTTGTTTTTGAGGATCAAATGAGATAAAAATATGTGAGCTACTTTGCAAAATTTAAAGCAATCTAGCTAGCTATAATTATATCATTTAGATTCTTAATATTATAGAATATTAGAATTAGAAGAAATTATTTCTGTTGTTATTCAGTCATTTCTTGGTTGTCTTCATGACCTCATTTTGAGTTTTCTTGGCAAAGATAATGTTTGTCATTTCTTTCTCCAGCTTCTTTTATAGATGAAATAACTGAGGGTTAGGTGATTTATTTGCCCCTGGGCACATACCTATTAAGTGTCTGAAACCAGATTTGAATTTAGGAGGAGTCTTTCTGATTCTATACCTGACAGTCCATACACTGCTCCACCTAGCGATCCTAGAAGGAATTACACTGATCATCTAATCTAATTCCCTCACTAGTCTGCTTTCAAATCTGGAGGCTTTTTTTTGTTTGCTTGTTTGTTTGTTTTTCTTTTTATTTGCTAATACATAGGGAAATGACTCCATTAAAAAGTGGAAGGCAAGACTGGAAGCCTATACCTGCTTCATTTTGAGAAGTTCATACAGATTTTTTAAATGCAAATCATAGGTCTTTAATAATATTTTCCCTTATTCAAGTCACCTCTTTTATTCTACCATTTGAGGATGTTAGTAGATTCCATAACTCCATTCTTGCCAAAAGCAGTCTAAAATGGAGGTCTAAAATGATTTTAGAGATCTAGTAACGTGTAAAAGCTGATTAATCCTTGGCTGATAAATCCTTAGTTCCATGTAAAGTAACAGAGGCCAAATTCTAATTAATTTTAACAGAAGTCATACTTGTATGATTTTCATTTGGTTATGGTTCTTGATTCTGCTGAAATAGGGGGCTGGCATTTGGTCACACAGTGTCCTCTGCCTAGAATGTCATGATATGAAGGATGACCCTAGATTCCCAGTAGTAATGCCAGTAAAACATGAATTCTGGGAAATCCTACCAAACTAGAAGAGCTTTGAAAGTGGGCTTGGTGACAGATGTGATTTCTGTCATTTGAGGACAGATGAGCAAAGTCTGAAAGGGCTAATCATCAAAAGATTGGTCATCAGAAGAAAATTTCATTTTAAAAAATGGTGATTATATTTCAGTAAAGCTGTCTTTTTGGACACAGAGAGTTAAAATTTGTTTGGACTGAGAAAGAATTGTTCCTAATAAAATTGTAGATCCTTGAAGTATGGGAAATGGTATAGGGCAAGAATTTTGGCCAAATTAAATAGAGATTATTTGACACACACATATACACCACTCTCCCCAAAACCCACCCCAGTAGAACCTTACAGTGCTTTCAGTTTGTAAAAAATATATTCTATTCAAGAATATCATCTCCTGGGGGTGGCTAGGTGGTGCAGTGGATAAAGCACTGGCTCTGGAGTCAGGAATACCTGAGTTCAAATCCTACCTCAGACACTTCATAATTACCTAGCTGTGTGGCCTTGGGCAAGCCACTTAACCCCATTGCCTTGCAAAAAAAAGAAGAAGATCATCTCCTATACTCTAATATTTTACTTTCATGTTGGCATTTTTTCATCTTTTTTTAATGCTAAAACTCAGCAAGTTCAAAACTGAATCTATCATTTTTTATCCCATTTCCCTCATTCTGTCTTCCTTCAACTCTCTCCTGGACTTTTACACTCCATTATTCTCCTTTCCTGCCTTTTCTATCTAGCCACACTGTCTTTCTCACAGTTCCTTACATATGTTATTTTCCATTCCTGTATGTTTGAATTGGCCTTCCCCAGTGCCTGTAATTCCTTCCTTCCTCAGAATAACCCTTAAAATATCTTGCTTCCTTCAATTGATTTGAATTTTATTCTGTATATACTTATGTTCATCTTATCTATCCAAATTGAATGTAAATTCTTTGAGGACAAAGACTGTTGTCTTTTTGTCTTTGCATTCCCAACACTAGAACAATTTCCTACAAGTATTATGCGCCTAATAGATGCTCCTTGATTGACTGTTTTGTCCTAACTAGTCTCCCTGTTTCCAATCTTCCCATATCTCTGTTACAATCTTCATAGATCATTTATGGTCTTGCTACCTTCAGAAACTTGTAGATTTTGTACATTACCTACAGAAGACAAACCAACCTTTTTAGCTTAGAATTCAAGGCCATCTACAATGCAGATCCCTGGCTACCTTTCTAGCCTCAACAAAGCTTGCTTCCTAACCTTCTTTCAGAATGAATTTCTTGCTGTTGTCAAAGGACTCCACTTCCCCACCATCACTCCTTTGCTTTCTCTGAAATGCCTGCCCCAGGTGAAATCTATCCACCTTTCACAGTCCTTTCAAGGACCAGTTTGAATGGCATATGCTCTCTTTTGCCTTCCACCATAGCTCCCTCTTGACCTCACCCCAGTCAGAAGTGACTGTTCTATCATCTTTCTTCTTGTGACACTTTGGCTATACATCTTCTTGATCACTTAGAATAGTCTTATATAGATAACATCTCTTCTTTCAGATTGGAAGCTCCCAACAAAAAAATTGTGTCTTAGGACCCTGCCTTGCACATAGTAGGAACTTATTGAATATATCCCTATCCTTTGTCTTCTGATGGCCATCTTGCAAGAATTATAATGAAAAAGACATTCTGTTTTTCATTTCTTCTCTCTCCACCTTGGAAAGATTGTGTGTGTGTGTGTGTGTGTGTGTGTGTGTGTGTGTGTGTGTGTGTGTATCTGGTGTTTCTGTTATGCAGCTAGGCTCAATGGATAGAGTATTGGATCTAAAATCAGGAAGACTTGAATTCAAATCTAGATTATGTGACCCTGGGCAAGTAATTTAATTTTGCCTTACTTCATTGGTGAATGAAATAGCAAACCATCCCAGTGAACAGTATTGTGTTAGAGGGTCACAAAGGGTCAGACATAACCCTTAGAATATCTTGCTTCCCTCAATTTATTTGAATTTTATTCTGTATATACTTATGTTCATCTTATCTATCCCAATTGAATGTAAATTCTTTGTGAGCAAAGACTGTTGTCTTTTTGTCTTTGCATTCAACAACCACAGTATACATGTATACCAGTTCCTGTTTTACTACTCTAGGGTGGGTTATGAAACAATAAAAAAAATAGGAATTAGAATTTCCTATACATTTTCCCCATTATTGCTGTTCTTCCTCCCTGTTGGCATATGACAAGGAAACTCTAAGGAAAGCCTATCTTCAGGTGGTAATAGATAGAGGGAAGAAATTTGGGAAAGGTGATCAACAACTCAATAATACACAAAGCCCATTTAGTCATGAATCTTGATGAAACAACTTAGTTTTAAATAGCCTAACCCTAATGTAAGAAGCTTCCATTAAAAATCTAAGAGGTAGATAAAAGGAGTTGCTGAATATTCCAGAGCATCAACCCTGATTTAAAGTATTAGCATCATTTTATTTAAAGTTGTCTACATTTGCTTACTGATTCTATTTATTATAGCACTGATTGTCCCCCTCCCCACACCCCTACCTGGGATGTCGTCCATCCTCATCCTCCACCTTTTAGAATCCTTTGTTTTTTTGGATTTATCATGCATTTATTCTGAGGATGTCTTCTTACTCAACCTATGGTTCCAATGCTCAGAACAAGAAAGAAAAGCCTAAATGAAAACCTCTGCCTAAATGTCTATAGATTGTCTACAAAGTAGAACCACTCAATTCCATTCCATCAAGAAACATTTCTTAAGGACATACTATGGAGAAGGCACGATGCCAGGCTCAAATGACTTTCAGAAGCAGTAATTAACTTTAAATTTTTTTAAATTTATTTTAATTTAGTGATTATTAGAAAAATCATACATACACATGCACAAACCAAATTATCTTTTCAAAAGGTGGTAGATGAAGTCATACTTCAAAGAATCTGTGCTTTTGTTATTATAGTTGCTCCTCCCCCTCACCAACTGCAACACATTCATCCTGGGATTCTGGAGCATGGTATTGTATGAGTACTCCACAGAGATTTCTACTCGTCATTACTCAACATGCTGAAGACCTCCCCTAGGGTCTTTTTATGTTATAGATGCAAGGAACCCTTCCACTGCCCATTTCTTATCCCTTGCTTTTATTCCTCATATCTGGGATTTCATTTCCCATCTTTCCACCTTTGCATTGTAAATAACTGCCATGACTGTCCTTCAAGACTCAGTTTATACATTAAGCTTTTTTTAGACCTCTCCCCCCCCAGCTACTTGAGTCTGCTTAATCACTTTGTGTGTGTGTGTGTGTGTGTGTGTGTGTGTGTATTATAATATATTAGTTCGTTCTATAGAAAGCCAATTCTGAATGTTAACTTTTATGTTGCTACTCCCAGCACCTAATATGGTTCCTGACGTAATAGTTGCTTCATATGTGTACATAGATTGATTGATTGTCAAATGATCAGCTTGCTTCCTTTTCCTGCCTTTCTTCAATTTCCTTATTCCATCCTAAAATCCATTATTTATAGGTGGATATTTTAAAGTTCGTATTAAGGAAAAAAAGCCCTATTTGCCAGAAACATCAGATTCGCTGGAATTCTTTTGTTTATTTGCTTGTTTGCTTGCTTTACATCACCTAGATTTTCTCCTTTATTTCTTCCCCAGGAGCCATATCTTATAACAAAACAAAACAACATATAAAAAAATAAATCAACAAACAAAAACAACCCCACATACAAATCAAAGAAAACCTGGGTAAAAGGGAAAACATTTCAGCAAAATTGATATCCAAAAAGAAGTCCCAAAGTTGATGTTTATTATATGCAATATTCAATATCCAAGAACCCTGACCTCTATAAAGGAGTAAATGTAGTTTTCCCCTCGTATCTCTTCTTTAGAATCATATGTATTCATTATCATTTCCCAATATTTAATTTCTGCTCTTTGTTCTTTCCATTCACATTGTTGCTGTCAGAATACATTATTTACTTTTGTTGATTCTGCTTCCTTCACTTAAGTTCATATATTTCTATATTTATTGGGTTTGTCATTTCTTATAGCATATTATTATCCCATTACATTCATTTCCACAATTTGTTTAACCATTTCTCAATTGATGGACATTGATTTGGTTTGTATTTCTTTGCTACCACAGATAAATATTTTTGCAAATAAGTAACATTCTTTTTATCAGTGATTTCCTTGGGATAAATGCATATTTAGCAATAGAATATCTGGTCAAAAGGTTGTGAACATTTTAGTCCCTTTACTAATCTAGTTTACTTTTAATAATTTCAAATAAATTCATCAATTTTGATGATAACCCTGAGTGAAGACTTTATAACCAACCAAACTAGACCAGACCAACCAAACATTTTTCATTTGTGTATGATTTGTTATCATAGATGAGATAGATAGATATGGATAAAAGGAAGGTGACAGAGAGAGAAGACAGATTGATAGAGAAATTTAAAAAAACTAAACATTAAGGATATATACACACATGCAAAACAGTCCTTGCCCTAAAGGAGTGTAACATTATATTGGGTATAAGAACACATTAGGGAGGAAATCACACATGGGGAGAAGATCACATGAAAGTTTACTTATCAGAGTTTGGAGACCCAGGATTAGAGTCCAAGGTTGCCTTGGGAGGAAGCTGAATATGATGACCAGAAGAGAGACAGCATAGTGAAGAGATGGCTCAGAAACAGCAATAAATGTGGTTTGAGTGTTTTCCATTGATTGAGGAGTAAGGTCAAGGTTTTCCCAATTAAAATTTAAATCATGCATTAATTTTTCATCATTTTTACAGTTTACAAAGTGTTTTTAGCACATATTATCTCATTTAATTCTCAGAAAGATTATTGGATAAGGTAGGTCACTTAGGTACTATAATTATTCAGACAACTAAGCTTTTGATGAGGTTAGAAGGCTTATTCAAGATAACATAGCTAGTAAATAACCTGAAATCCAGGTCTTCTGATGCCAGTGCTATTTTTGCTACCCGGTGTTCCTTTTAAAAAAAACCTGTAGATTCCAGCTCCAATATTTCTCTGACCTAGGATTTTATTAATTACACTCTGTCCATAGCACTGATTATGATGTTGAAGGACAAAACAACAGGTGGAGTTTTTTTGGAGACCTAGGATGAGATTTCTAAATATGTTTCACTTATAATCTAAACCACACCTAAATCTAAGGTACAAGAAGTGAAAAGCTAGTGTATTAACTAACTGTACCCTCTGGGTGTGCTCCATGTTTATAGAATTTTAAACCAAAAGTAAACCTTGAATGATTCCACAAGGACAAGAACCTGCCTCCTGCTAATTAGGAACAATATAGAAAATCAAGGCTTTAATTAGGAGATTTGTATTTTTCAAAATTGAAAAGATTAAACTGTTATCTTTCTCTTTGATATTCAGGGAAGACACAATTTTCCCTAACTTTAAATGTGTAATCTTAGGGCAAAAGACCTACTTTAATAAACAGTGGTTCATAAAAGGCTTGTAAAAAGGGCTCTTAAAGAAAGGGTTGAAGAAGGTGGAGAATGTATGGCCCTCTTAACACAATACACACTCACACACACTCATAATCATAAATAACTATTTGATTTTAGGCAGCAGTAACTTTTTTGGTGATTCTAAATGTTTGCATGGCATGGAATACCATAGTCTTTGAGGCCTAAAGGGTGATTCAAAGGGCATTAGAGGGACTCAGCATAGTGTAGGCACTACATGGTTGTAGTGCCTCAGCTATGAATGATTATGTAAAAGCAGCAGTATAGGAGAGTTAGGTGACAAAAAGGATATTAGACCTGGATAGAGGGAGTTAAGAAGTCTTGAATTCAAATCCTATCCTCAAATGTTTTCAAGCTGGGTGATCATGGGCAGGTCACTTAAAGTCTCAGTTTTAAGTGACCTGCCCATGATCACTGTATCTCCTGTAAAATGGAGATAATAACAGCTACTTAATAGTTATAAAATGGTATGATAATTATAAAGTTCTTTGAAAATCTAAAAATGTGATCAAATGCAGTGTGAGGTGCAGCATTAGGTGAAAAACATACACAATGACTATAATAATGTAAACAATCCTAAGGGATGCTCAACTCAGATTAGTCACAGTGAGTAGTCTTGGTCCTAGAGAATGACTGATGAATCATACTTCT
Organism: Macrotis lagotis; assembly: GCF_037893015.1. Taxonomy (NCBI): domain Eukaryota; kingdom Metazoa; phylum Chordata; class Mammalia; order Peramelemorphia; family Peramelidae; genus Macrotis; species Macrotis lagotis. Next base: position 208,371,678 of record NC_133661.1, on the reverse strand, counting down.
CTGTGGCTTGAAAAATGAATGACTTGGTTTAAATGGCCTCTAAAATTTCAAATTAAAATCTATGATACTATGAGCTTAGAAAAATGAGAGACCAAAGGAACAAAATAAGGTATGTGCCAATCAAACAGTTAAAAATAATAAGAACTAACATTTTTAGGTTTATAAAATATTTTACTATATGTTGTCCTAGCAGCGTAGCTGACACATAGGCACTTTAAAAGTGCTAATTTATTTAATTAAGGTTCATATCAACTCTGTTAAACAATTGTTGTTATTATCTACATTTTACAAATGAATAAACTAAGGCTGAAAGATGAATGACTTACCTTGGCTCATAAATGTCTGAGGAAGTATTTTTAGTTAAGGTCTTGACTTCAAGTTCAGAACTCTATCCACTGTAGTACCTACCTCCCTCTTAGATGACAAAGGAGAAAAATCAGGAAATAAGATGTAAAAACAAAAGGCACCAAAAAAACTTTAAAAAAAATCAAGGCTATCATCAGAGAGATGTGTGACTGAAAAATAAAGTGATCTAATCTTGTATTGATAACAACTAGACAGCCACCTATTTTCAAATGGTATCTTGCATTGTCAGACAATTTATGAAAAGGTTCCCAACTTGTTGGGAGATTACCCTATAGAGGATTCATGAGAGGGAATGGATAAGACTTTCATAGTATGGGATTCACATAGTTGGAGGACATGTGAACATAAATAATATCCCAAATCCATCAAAATATTGAAGTATGTTTTTGTAAAGACAGAAACTAAGAACAAGAGAAAAGTAAAATAAAAAACTTCTGAATGAGCAATAAAATGTTTAAATTAAAAGGAGTTACATATGTGCATATATATGTATATTTGATTGTATGCATGTATGAATATGTGTATATATACATACATGCTTTTAAATATATATATATGTATAAATACATATAAATATATTGCTTTCCAAAATGGAAGCTACTGAATGGTAGAAGTTGTGTGTATTCATTCCCTAATACAACTTCCACAACACATTAAGAAAATTTCTCCTTTTAGTTAAAGCGCTTTGAAGTGATTATATTTGGATAAAAAAAGAATTCTGCCATTTATTTAGTTCATCACTCCTCTTGACATTCAGGAAAGAGAGGTGGAAAAAAATAATTCTCATCTCCCCCGCCAAACTTTTCCTCTCTGACTCCAACTAACTTGTCTTAAAAGGAAATTCCTTAATGTTTCCAGATTTCTGACGTTTGACTTCTATGGGTCTCCACAATGGAGTCTAAACTGCTAGACTTCATAACCATCTCCTATTTGAGGTTTAGGTTCATGACTCCTATGAAAAAAAAAGTATCTTGGAATCTCCTGGGCGGCTCTGCTGTGGGTCCTTGGCTATTTCTGAACTCTAACCATCATCCATGGCTCTAGTTTACTGAGGAATGGAAAACAGACTTAAGTTGCTCTCAGAAGTGGGTTTAAAATTTTTTCCTCCATGGAATAGCAACAGCAGATGTCAAACTCTCATGTTATATAATTCTTATTCTTTATAAATTAAAAGAGAAATGATTTTGAGGGTTTTCTATGAAAAAACATTTGCATGTTAAAATGAAGAGTTAAGCAAAATGCAGAGAAGAATCCAAATGAGAAAATGATGAAATTAAAAATTAGAAGAAACATTTTGTGGCCCTATTCATCCCATTGCTTACATATAAAAATGAATGGCAAGCCATGAAGGGTTCAGTAAAACAATTGAAGATCATTGGTTTTATTTGGTTTATTTGTTTTACCTAGACCTATGATTTTATTAGTTAGGGAATTACTCATGGGAAAATTAGCTTTACCAAAGCATATTTGCAACTGTTCAGCAACTTGTAGTATTACTTGACAGATCCAAGAGTCACACAGTCAGTTTGCAAAGGAGATCCCACTTGAAGAAAATTCTTCTTGATTCCAAGATCAACTTAGTCATTTGTTCTCATGTTTTCATATTGGGAATAGAAAAGACTTTATACTATATATATATAATTCATCGTTGTATTTCTTCTGTTCTCATACTCTAGTTGTCAGTTTTCTTTTTATTCCTTTCCTTGTTTCTTTCCTTGACTCTGTGACAGCATTGATATTACTTAACCTTCCTGTTATTGTCCAGAATGTAGCCAGCCCCTCAAGGATAACTTTAACTAGAATTTTTCCAATTCACCATATTACTTGATTGTATCTTTGCTAATTTGGTGGGGGTTTTTCTTCTAACACTGGATGTAGGTATTGCCAATGCTACATCTCACTATTTTGTTTTTACTTCTTTACTCTAAGAAAGTTCATGTCCATTTCTCTTACTTCAACTAACTTTGCTTATAAGGATGCAATGGAATAGAGTGGAAGGGTACCTAGACCTCGATCACCCTGCCCAGAGTTGTTGCTTTGGCTCTGTTGGGCTACACATTTGAACATTTGGAATCTATCTCAGTAGAAAATACTATAACATTATTAGTGGTCAGGATTTTGTTTGCCTCCCCCCCCCCTCATTTTCATAAAATTAAGTTCTAGAGTCCATGCTAGGTAGATAGGTTTGTATATCCAGTTGTATAATAAGTACTTAATAAAATGCTTATTGAATTAATTCATGGAAGAAAGTTGCAGTGGAGTCAGAAAATATACTAAAGATAGATTTATGTGTATGGAGACAAAAAGCCAAAAAATGAGACAGACAAAGTGAGAATAACTAACTTTTTGAGGATGATGCTAAGGGGTGGAGAAATGATCTCAGATTGTATGATTCCAAAAAATAAGTGAGAAAACATTAACAATTGCTGGCCTATGTCTACTTTTCTATCTATCAAAATTGTTTTGTGAGATCATCTTTACATGAATTGAAGATATCTATAGGGAAAAAGAAGACTTTCAAAAGCAATATATTTACATTCTTTCAACTGAATAAAAGATCTAGAGAACATCCCAGTGTTCTTATTGTAGTGTTGATTTTGAAAAATAGTATCCAATTTAATAAAATAAAATGCCATTTTATAGACTTTTTATTACAAGGTGTCTCTAATTAATATATAACATTTACTCAAGATTATTTATAAAATTTAAGAGCATAACAATACTGTACAATGAATCCATATTAAAAAACAAATGAGGCTTTAAATAGGGAGGTTTGGGCTCTCCAGAAGTATTTGCTGCCATAACAGAAAGGTATCCTTCCCAGTCTATGTTGAGGAGGTTTTCCCTATAAAAACCTTCAGATGCTTGTGATTGAGAATGATCTTATGTTGATTGCATCAAGCTCCAAGATATGACAGAACCTCCTTGAAGGAATCTGTCATCACTCAAAAGAGTTTGATTTATGGGGCAGCTAGGTGGGGCAGTGGATAGAGCACTGGCCCTGGAGTCAGGAGTACCTGGGTTCAAATCTGGCCTCAGACACTTAATAATTAGCTAGCTGTGTGGCCTTGGGCAAGCCACTTAACCCTATTTGCCTTGCTAAAACCTAAAAAAAAAAAGTTTGATTTATCCATCTATGCACAAAAGATAGACCACATGGATGAAGACTGTATTAGATACAACTTGGACACTGGAAAGAATTTATCCAACAGTTTATATATCTGAGATAGACATATATAGATAATAAACTGATTCCAGGGTTGAAAAACAGGAGAGCCACCTGGATTGCTTATGGGAAATGACAAAGCAGTTTTATTAAGCTTCCCATGATAGTGGAAGTCCAACTTTTCAATATAAACACTTTATTCCTTACATTCCCTTTCTCCTTTTTGACTCTTTGGTCTCTACTCTTTGCTTCTTTCTCTCTCCTAATTTCCCTCCCCTTCTTATCTCCCCATTTCTTATCTCCCCACTTTACTTTGAAATCTCTTAACTACCAAATATTCTAATTTTTTTCTTTTCTCATCATCAGCCTCATCTCCACAACTACAAATTTTCTCTTTCAATTAAATCAGCCATTTTAATTGAAGGAGGGAAAGGAAAATAAATAAGAATTTTTTATATTCCAAGCACTTTATAAATATTATCCTATTTGAATAAGCATTACCCCCACTCCTTTTGTTTTCATTCTCCTAGCTCTATATTTCCTCCTTAGTCTGAAGTATTTCCCACATTTAAGCAATGTTCTATTTCTTTCCTCTCCTTCCCTCCATGTACCTCATCATAGAATAATTTAAGTACTTCTCGGAAAGAAACAGCAGTCATCCTAAGAGAAAGAAAAAGTCATTCTAAATTAGTTAATGGATGAGATGGTTAGTAAGAGAAATGTCTATGATTAATGTATATGTTTATGTTTAATGTATGAAATACCAAGAACAATGTCAGAGTTTTATTTTGTTTTTCAAAAAATGAGGGAGTTGTTGTGTGTGTGTGGGGGGCGGTATCTTACTTCCTTACATATAGACTTTGTGACTAAGGATTAAATAGACATAATTACAATTATAGTCAAAATTCTTTTTTTGTTGTTTTGAGGAAATCTGGGTTAAGTAACTTGCTCAAGGACACATAGTAAGTATCTGAGGTCAGATTCTAACTCCTGATTTCAAGGTTAGTGCTCTATCCACTGTGACACCTAGCTGCCCCAGTAATCATTATTCTTAATGAAAAGTATATGGTATCATAGTATTGGCTTATATTTATTAAATTAAATATCACCCCTAGAGGAGCCAAATGTTTGCCTTTCCCCACCTCATTTCATAAAATTAAGTTCTAGAGTTCAGCTAGATAGATAGATTATAATCTGAGTTCATTAACGTTGATTTGAGAACCTCTGGTTCCATGTTTCCTAGCACTGGTTTGTTTGTTGCAATATTTAATTTGGTAAGTCTATGTGTTCTAGAACTTTTTTGAAGTAGAACAATAAAAAAAAGAGTACCTAGTGGTTTGAGTTTTTTAAGAATCCCTGTAGTAGATACTCCTTTTGTCACATGTATGATTTATAAAAGACTGTGACTAATTCAGATTCTAGAGGGGAGATGCATCTGTCAGTGGAGCAGATGGAAATTATGATTTATCATACAAGTTAATGTGGTCTTTGTCATGATAGGTAAATTGAGGAGGTAAGCTTAAGAAGGAACGTTATGGCATATGTATCTTTGTATCCTCTCTTTCTGTCCTTGTTTTGGAGAAATCTTGAAACTCAGAAAGTGCTAATCATTCTGCTGCAAATAGAAGAAAAGGTTCCCTTAAGATCCTTAAAGGAAGGATACCCTTAGGTTTTTGTATGAAGAAAAAAATAATCACAGGAATCTTAATATAGATGATATACATAGGGATGTATGTGTGTGTGTGTGTGTGTGTGTGTGTGTGTGTGTGTGTGTGTGTGTGTGTGTGTTTGGACAAGCAATACTTATTGATTGCTTTATTCAAATACTAGTTAGATATCCATTTCTAAAGAAGTTTATTACCATGCTGTCTATTAACAAGACTGTTCATGGAGATATGTTTTCAGAGTAGGAAGAGGGAAAATATTTATTAATTGTTCCACCAATTGTCTACTGTACCTCCAAAATTATTGGTATGCCAGGATTTCTGGGATCTTTTGAAATTGGTCTTATGTGTAGTCAAATCTTTTAATAATGTTTTTATAATGTCAAATCTTTTCAAAAAAACTGCACAATTTTACTCTAGAGCAGTGGTCTTCAAACTTTTTTTGTTCCTATCAATTCAAAAAATCTAGTGTGCTTGCCAATATATTTATTTGTGTTATATACATTTACTACTTTTATAACATTTATATAACTTATAAAACAAACAATTTTTAAAAACATTTGATAAAGATGAAATATTATTTATTCTTACTAATTCTTATTTATTCCAAGACATAGGGAGTCACTACAGTTTACTGAGGAGAGGCACATGACTTGACTTGTGCCTTAGGGAAACTATTTTGATAGCTATCTATAAAATGAACTGGAAATAGGAGAGATTTGAGACAGAAATTCCTAAGGGGCACTGGAAAGAGGAGAAACTTTAGGTAGAGAAAGACCAACTGGGAGGCTATGAAAATAATCCAAGTAAGAGTTGGAAAAAGGGAATATGTGATACAGAGAAGGAGACATATGCGATAGACATGGAGGTTGAAATGACAAGATTTAGCAGCTGATGGATCTGTGGCATAAGAAAAAATGAGGAACTTAAGATGATTCCTGGGGTGTGAAGTTGGGTGACTAGAATAACAAAAGTAGGGAAGTTTCTAAGGGTACTGGTATGTAGATATTTCTGACACTATAACTATATCCTGGTGGTAATATAATAAAGGGTATGATACAGATCTCATCTTATTTATGGCTCATTATCCTGTGCATTTTACTCTGCCCCACCAAAAATGAATTGAAGGAAGATAAGTTTATTGCCCATTGATTAGTACCCTAGAATATAGTGTATTTTCAAAGAAGAGAGAGGGAGGAAGGGAGAGAAACAGATCGACAAACAGATGGACAGACAGAGTGATAGAGTCAGAGATAGGGGAGAAAAGGTTGCAAAGTCAGCCAGGATTAGTTCAGAAATCATTAAGGGCAGCAAACTAGAAAAGGAGCAATGGAGACCCAGAGGTGTCTTGGACTAGTAGAAAAGAAAAATCAGAACCCAATCAAGGCTTGCCATTATGTGAATGGCCAAAACAATGGAGAGGTCTACTTTCTTTGGTATTGGCAGGCAATTGAGAAATAGGCAATATGGTCCAAGAGCAAAAATTTCAAAATCTAGCCTTCTAGGCTTAGTAAAATTAAGGTATAAACATATACATATTAAGTCCTGTGTCTCTTTATCTCTGTCTCCAGTGTCTAAATGGGATGCTCTGTCTATAAAGAATCACTTTGGGATAAGGGGGGTGGGGTTAACTTCCAGCAAGCAAATAGAAATCTCTTTTCCCTTTCTAGTCAATATGATAGATTTTTGGATCAGGAAAGTCCCTGTGTCATAATGATGACAGAAAACTGATTTTTCAATTTTGCTACCCATTTGGAGTCAGGAAGACCTGAATTTGAATCTCATCCATACTCTTAGCTGTGTGTCTCTAGGCAAGCCATTTTACAACTCTCAGCCTCAGTTTTCTCAGGTTTTTCAGGATCAAATGAAATAACTTACACAAAATACTTTGTAAAGTCTAAAGTGCTATTTAAAGCTAGCATTATTATTATTATTATTTTAAAAGTTTCTACTAGAAGGAGCTAGGCAGAAGACAAACTGGTTATTTCAAAGTTCCTTTCCTATAAAAATTGCTAGATAATATCAATAGCCAACTAGAAAGTTATGTAGAATAGAAGTTGAAGTCATTACTATGGGCAATCAATTACTAACTATAACATTTACAAGGAAAGTAGAGAGCTAGGGATACCTTGTAACATGATGGCCAAAGTAGACTATCCCTTCTGCAAAGCAGTCTTCTTTTTTGTAAAAAAGAAAAAAAGGGGGAGGGATCATTTAACACCACTGCCTTGCAAAAAAAACAACAAAAATCAAAAATCAAAAAAAAGCATGAAGGTGTGGGGTTGGAACAAAAAAAGAGAGAGAATGTTTAACAACACTAGAATTATAGGTCCATTATTTTCTGAGAATAGAGTGACCAGAGGATAATCAGATGATGCCCAACAAGAATGGTAATTGAACTTGAAAGCATCTTGTAGCAGTCAGAAGTGAATTTTATGTAAGTCCATCTTTTATTTTTCATTTGGGGTTTGTATGTTTTTGTGAGTGAGAAAAGAGGACCAAGCAAAATCAGAAACAGAGACAATGTTGTATAACCAACAAAAAAGTCAGCTCCATAATCAAGAAAACTTGGACTGAATTCTTGTCTGATACATACTAGCTACAAAGTCCTGGGATTGTCACTTAATGGCTGAGTACCCCTAAGACTCCCTAAGATTATGAAAAGAAAATGCAAATATGATCCCCATTGGAACAAAAAATAGATAGATGGGTGAATGAATTGAATAGACAGATAATAAGTGATTGATTAGTTATAGATGATAGAAAAGTTAAGCATGATAGATACAAAGACAGATATATCAATAGGAGACAGACAGACATGTTACCTTTCACTTAATTTAGATTATTTTCATGATATACCATAAAATGTCCAATGTATATAACAAGCCTTAAGTAAAATGTGGCAAGAATTTATATAATTCAGTTGCCAATTCTTTCAAATTCCTAGGCCTCATTAGAAGGAACTGGATTTCTTAGTCCTCTTGACTTGGGGATAGATGTTCTCTACCAATTCCCAAATGGTGGTTTAAATTGTGTAATAGCCTATTTTCATTCAGTTCAGGAAGAGATGGGACAATTAGGTAAATGCTAAACTAAATGCTTCAAGTATAGCCATAGTCTTCTATTTCTCCTCAGATTTGCATTGATTACTTGTTAAACTGGGTATTCCTATTTTCTTCCAAACTAATAAAATGGAAGACTTATCTTCCATTTCAAATGATAACCCCTAGAGGAATTTATATCATGTTGGTTTTTGAGGGAAATTATCAAATTTCTGCAATATTGTATTAATACATACTATAGAGGGTTAAGTGTTTGCTACATACCATGACCTGGGCATATTGAGAATGTGATAATATTTATTAATAACAGGAACACTTATCACCAAGGAAAATATTGAAGCTGTAGAATTAATATTTGGTGATGTCTAACTAATACAAGAGAATAATTTATTTTTAAAAATAGGTAAATCAAACCATGGAACAGAACTGTATCTGGAGAGAATGAATTTATATATTCCAAACTTAGCTCCTTTTGTTTTGATACTCCAAGGACATGTTCTCTAGAAAATCCTGGAAGAAAGCCCACTTACTGGTAATTCACAAGAGGTAAAATAACATATGAGTTATTAAAAGGTCTTTCCGCAGAACTGGGATTAATTTCCATATCCCATAGGAGCCCATATGCAGTCTGTTATCACACAAATGGAGTTTTTGGTGGGTGGGTTAAAAATTAGTTACCAAAATTAAATTAAAAACAACTGAGCCATAGAAGAATCAGCCATATTTTTTTATTTTAAACAAAAGCTAGAAACCAGGTAGGAAAAAGAATTTCAGTCATACAGGATTTGTTTTATACCTCCTTAAGTATTGAATATCCTCTGGTGAACATACATTCACATGACTTCTAATTCAGACTTGGTGTTCCATCATTATTCATGGTGTATATTTCCTCTTAAAGAAGAATATTTAGAAAAATTCCTTAGATGACTACTTAGGGGAGGCTATAATTCTATTTTTAACTTAGAAATAGGAAATGGTGACTAATTCTTGGAGGCAAAATTTTTTCTAAAAGTCTTAATGCAGTTTTAAGCTACTTAAACTATTAAAGTTGAAAAATTTTATGATTTGGGAAAATTTTGAGATACTTTATATATAATAATATAATATGTATATTTTATATATGTATAAAATGATGACTGTAAATATGTACAAAATGATGACTGTAAATACTTCTGCATACATCAAAGTACTATAAGAATGTCAGATATTATTATTACATATACATATTGTTATATACAACAATAGAATAATGATAACAATAATAACATTTATATTATTTTTTAAGATTTGCAAAGCACCTTACAAATATTATCTCATTTTATCCTCACAATAACTTTGGGAGGTTGGGCTGTCATTTTATAGATTAAGCAGAAAAAGGTTAAATGACATGTCCATATAACTATATATATATATATATATATATATATATTTATGTAATATATAATATGTAATAATAATATCTGACATTCATGTACTTATAGTACTTTGATGTATGTAGAAGTATTTACAGTCATCATTTTATCTGAAGTGAGAAACCTTACTGAGGGAGATACTACAAGTATTCTTTTTCCCATTTTCTTTGAGAAAACTGAGGTTTAACGGTTAAATGATTTACACATAGTCTCTTAACACATGTCAAAGTTAGGATTTGAATTCAAATACATTATCCAGTGTGCCTCACTGCCTCACTGCCTCTATACTTGTGTTGGATATGGAGCCACTGCACTTGGGATAATTACATTTTAAACATTTATGTATTAAGTATATCGAGCTGCAAATTGTAGAAGATTAAAGACAATTTTTACATATATCTCATCTATTTTTTATAGCATAAAACACTAAACTTAATAATAAACAAATACTATAATCAGCAAAAATATATTTCACTATCTGTATTGACTGGGTTTTGTTAAATAAAAAGCAAATTGTAGTTAGTTGACATTAACACAGTTGGAAGGCTCTCTTGATACGTAATTTATTTTAAAAATCTTAGCCATCTAAAAACTATAGATTATAATCCTACCAACAGTAGCAACACTTGTTTAAAAAACTTTAGAAAACATGCATGTCATAAGAAAGAAAGATAGACCTTGCAATTTACTACATTGGAAACCCTGTAAATAATGTCTTTAAAAAAAAGGAATTTCTTTCTGTCAGTGACTCAAAACCTTGTGTTTTTACACCCACCCCACAATGATTTTTTTTTTTGGCCACCTTGCTCTTCAGGGATTTCTTTGTTTGTATTATATGGGACTCTGGAATCAAATATCATGAAACAGGAGTTATTTTTATAACATTTTTATCTTTAAGGATAATAATAAAGCACTCTAGGTTGATAATGCCACAATGCCATGTACATATATATGATGATTGCTTGTTTCATCCAGCACTGGTATGCTTCTTCCTCCACCTTCCTCCATGGGGGAAAAAGTAGCCCTTTCCTTCACCAAAAAAAAAATCCCTTAAGGATAAGAATTTATATGGGGGGGGGTGTTTTCTCATTTAGTCTATATATTTGTCTCTTTTGTAGAGTCCTCACTTATTTCTTCTCTTCTTGACTTTGAAAGTCAAGATACTTGTGACTCTTGGTCAAGTATTCTATTATCTCAAATTATTTGTCTCTAAGATCTAATAAGGTTGATCAAAGCATAATAATAAGAGCGATGATAACAATAATAACATTTATATTGTGTTTTAAGATTTGTAAAGCACCCTACAAATATTATCTCATTTTATCCTCACAATAACTTTGGGACGTTGGGTTGTCATTTTATAGATTAGGCAGAAAAAGATTAAATGACATGTCTAGGATAACATAGCCCAGATAATAAAAGTCCGAGGTCAAATTTGAATTCAGAGCTTCCTAATTCCAAGTTTGGGCATCAATGTAAATGTATCACCTATCTACAAACAAATAAGCTTATTAAGAATTTTAATGGGGTATAGTGGAAAAAAGTACAGGATGTGGAATGAAAGAAAGGTGGTTCAGATACCACCTTGATATTTAATATGGCAATGATCTTATGCAGATCACTCAATCTCACTTTTCTTATCTATAAAGTTAGGAAATTATTTTGGATGAGAATTTCTTAGCTTTTTATGTTATGGATCCCTTTGACACTCTTAGAGAAACCTAGTCCTTCCTCTCTGACTATTCCCTGGGCCTGGAACATTCTCCCTCCTCTGCTCTGACTGCTGACCTCCCCCTCTTAATTCTAGTACCTTCTTTCTGTTAATTATTTCCTATTTTTTCCCAAATAAAGCTTGCTTCATATATATATATGTGTGTGTATATGCTCTGTCATTAAATTGTAGTCTCTTTGAGGGCAGGGACTTTCACTTCTTTTTGCATCCTCCGTGCATAGCACAGTGCTTGATACATCAAAAAGCACTGTTTTATAAATCTTTATAAATTGATTTTCAAAATAATATTCTTAATTGCACAAATGAAAGGACAAAGGAAATCAAATATATTGGAGGACTCCAAGTCACAAACCACTGTTCTGGATGGCTCCCAAACTATGATTATAGAACTAGAGGAGATTTTTTCTTTCCTATACAGAGCTATCAAGGGGAAAATCATAAGAAAAAAGCATCTCTCTGCTTTGGCACATGAACCATGGTAGACCTGAGGGGATAGGCTAGGATAGGATTTCCATTTTGTAGAAGTTCAAATTAGTGCTGCTTTCAAGATACTAGCACCTTTTTGGTGTCCTTGGGATGTTTTACCCAAGCCTAGCACTGTGGAAAAAATAAGGATAGAGTTAATTTTTTTTTATTTGGAAAGATTTAGCATTAGGGTGAGTTGTCCTAGCAAAATTTCCAGCAATTTGTTTTTTTTAATAGTTTCTAGTAGTAAATGTTAGTCCTTTGGAAAAAAGAGATTAAAAAGTATAGATGACAATCCTTTTTTTTTTTTGAGGAGTAAAAGGGTGGAGCATTGAAATAAGAGTAAATAGAGCTTGAGAATATTTTATCTGTTCATTTGTAGCTGATGGAGCATGGAGCCTGCTTTAACATTTCCAGACCTCTTGGAAGCAAAAGATGGTCAAGCTGGCCTCCCATTCTGCTCTCTCATTTGCTTACAGTTTTGTTTCTTCCTGAGAGAAGCTAGGTACTTTCTCTGTCTTTATATTTTCTCCCAGGTGGTAACAGGCCTGTTAAGTTTCCATCTTCATCTGGGATTCCATTTCAGTTCCTATCTTATCAGTCTCTTTTTTCCTATTTTGGTGATATATGTCAACCATAGCAAATGGTATTTCTTTCCAATTTTACAGGCCTACAGTTGTACAGTACGATTTAGCAGACTCCCTGTCTTAGAGACCTTCTATGTCCAATAAATATCAAGAATAACTTTTAGACATTTAGCTTTATCTATGACTGTTTTTTTTCCTAGATTTAAATCTTTATTTTTTTCCTCTTTTTGTCAGTCTCTGTGTGTCTTTTGTTTCTCTAGCTCTGTCTCTCTATCTGTCTATCTCGCTGACTCTATTTTTCATACACACATACTTTTTTGGAGTCCTTTTAATAACTAGGAGTAATATTGCTTTTAGAAAAAATCAAATTTCTTATTTCTGCCTCTGATTCTCTACTTTTTTTTTCTTTTTAAACTAATGTCTATACTTCTTCTCTGTACCATTTATTCAGAATCTTAGGTACTCTGTGGGTTGTTAGAAATGATGCCAAGAAGCCCTTCCATGAGACTGTCCAGCTTGCTATGGAAAAGTTTGTTAAGTTTTCATTAAAACTGCCAGTCTCCATAGCAAATAATATGGTCATTGTTCTTCCAGAAAGGAACGGCTTGTGTTTAGGTTTGCCATGTTTTCCACTCTACAGCAAAAGCAGGAGAGAAATCTCTGCCAAGCTAAGGAAGCCGAATAAAATTTACAAGCAGTTTCTTCAGCGAGGGAGCCAGCTGAACTCACAGTACCCACTCTCTAAGGCTGAACAAAATCATATCTGTTCTTATAATTACGTGACAAATTATCACTTCCGTGTGTGTTTCTAAAAGAGTGCTGAGGTAAGGAAAGCCCTGAACCCAGGGAAATTGGAAGGATAAGGCAGTGTCCAGATAGCCTTAGAGTCTCCAGAGCAAAAAAGGAGCAAGGCTCAGGAACAGCTTGGTAAAAGCCAAAACTGCCAGGTGGGCTGATTTATACTAAATAAATAGAAGTGCCTGCAGAACTGCTCTTCACCTATACTGAAAAGGGTTTAGAATTCAGGGCTGAAGTTTCTCTGCCCTAGAGGTCAGCATGAACACATGGTCACTTAGTGGAAGCAGTTTCAAGTACTCAGTCCCATTATCGTCAATAGACTTTCTTAAGGCTAGGCAGAGGAGGACACAAATCATCCATTCTGAGAATTTTAAGAGAGCTTAAAGGTCATTTAGCCTAGCCCTTACCTGAAGTATTATTCCTCTCCACCAGGTCTCTGGCAGTGGTTGCTTAGCCTTTGCCTGAACAGCTCAACAACAAGGAATTCATTACTTCATAAAGTAAAGCCATTCCCCACCTCTGTTCTTTAAAAACAACTCTGATTGTAAGGAAATTATTCATCACATTGAGATGAAATCCTCCTTAGAATTCTGCAACTCCCTGTGACTTCCATCTGTTGTGTCCCTGAGATTAAGCAGGATAAATTAAATCTCTTGTGATACCCCTCAAATATTTGAAGGCAATGACTATGTTATCCCAAAGTCTTCTCTAGTCAGTGTTAAATACTCCCAGTTACTTGACTTCATCCTTAGGAGACCAAGTTTTGAGCCCTTCTCAAGATCATGCTCAAGCTTGTTAAAGTCCCTCCTAAAATATAGAGTCAAAACCAAGATAACTAGAGACTTTGTCCGACCAGGGTAGAATATAAGTATTCTATGACTCATTAGGGGCACTTCTATTTAAACAATCTGGAATCACATTAGTGATCCATGTCACATTCATATTGGTGTGACTTTTTTAGGTACCCATGTCGCATCCACATTGCAGTTCAATACCTCCCCCCTCCCAGGTCTTTTTCAACTTGTTATGTCAACTTTGCCTCTTCCTCATATACTTGTGGTGTCTATTTCTTGATTACATTCAAAATTCTACATTTCTCCTTAATTATTCTTTATGCAACTTTTCTCTTTTGAAATTACCTTATATATGCAATGTTTATTAATCATATACATATTGTATTCTTTCCTCTTCCCTCCACCATATATCCCATTAAAATGGTAGATTATAATCTCCTTGAATTCAGGGAAGATTTTGTTTTTGCCTATAGCTTCCAGCACCCAACACAGTACCTTGCCCATAAAAGGTACTTGGTAAATATTGAATGGACTGAATTGAATGTTTCATTCAACTTAAATCAAATTGTCCAATTCAGTTCATCTCAGAGGCAGCAAGGTGGGACAGTGAGTAGAGTTAGCATGGAATTGGAAAAACTTGAGTTCAAATCCTTTCTAGCTATATGACTCTGGGCAAGTCACTTAATTTCTACATGCCTCAGTTTCTTCAACTATAGTTGAGAAATAGCACTTAGTTCATATGAGAATCAAATGAGATATTTTTCAGGCACTACCTCACTTAGTTCATATGAGAATCAAATGAGATATTTTTCAAGCACTATGTAGGAGACACTTAATAAATATTTGTTTGTTCTTTTCTTGGATTCTTGCATACTCTTCTGCTTACCATCTTATCATTTTCATAAGCTTTCAGGATCTTAGTTCTATCTTTTAGCATAATAACTATTTTTCCTAGCTTCCTGACACATAGAAATTTACTAAAAATGCCATCTATCAGTCAGTCATTGATTTTTTTAAACATTGCTGTAATAGGGCAAAAGACAGATACCCAGGGCACACCATCAGAGACTTCCCTCTTGACCCAGATGATGCCTATCTGCTGGCACCTAACTGCCTACTATCTTTTGCTCTTGCTTCACTGTCAGCCAATCTTCCTTTCTAGTCATCAATTTACCAGATGATATATTAAAAGTCACTTCTTATAGAGAAGTCATAATTGGTTAATGTGCCCTATCCTGCTGATGCCTGTTTCACATCCCCTTCACTTTTGAGTCTTCATGAATGTAATATTATGTGATTTATAGCTGTATAACTTCACCAGTGAATATTAGTGTTAAGAAAAATACACTTTTGTTCCAGGTCAGAGCTTAAGACTGTGAAAGTACTAATCAATTTCTCAAATGCTATTACATCATACATGTTCCTTCTACTGTCTCAGCTCTGGCCAGCTCATTGTCCAGCTATCATGTTCCCTCCTATTAGATTGGGAACCCTTTGAAAGCAGCAAATGTCTTGTTTTTCTTTTTGTTATCCCCATAATTTACTTACAGTGTTTGTTCCTTCTAAATACTTAAATACTTTTTTCCTTCATTCCTTTATACTTAAAGATCAACTTTGTGGAATGTTCATCTAACTGCCTGCTT
Organism: Macrotis lagotis; assembly: GCF_037893015.1. Lineage (NCBI taxonomy): Eukaryota > Metazoa > Chordata > Mammalia > Peramelemorphia > Peramelidae > Macrotis > Macrotis lagotis. The sequence continues at coordinate 208,355,989 of NC_133661.1, read as the reverse complement.
TTATTATGGACAGTAGATGTTCTTCATCCTTTATTCATTTGGTTTTCTTCATATGTATTTTTAAGCCTTTTTTTCTTTGGCATGGTTGTGAATCTCATTGAAGAAATTATATGGTATGCCAAGATTTAATGTATTCAGTACAATGTCATCTTCTAACAGGAATATCCACAGACCCTCACTATCTATAGTGAATCCCTTTTTCATTGAGGAAGAAAGGCCTTAGTTTGCCAACCCATGATATAGACTTGACAAAGACCATCTTCCATGACAATTGCAAACATCTTTGTATAAACATTCATCTTCTAATATGCCTCACTTAGTATTGATAATTGGAGAATCACTGAACAGTGTCATTCATGGAGAGATATTTTGGTTGAAGGAAAGCCTTTAAGGATATGAGTTGTTATACAAAAGAAATTTTTGTTGTTGTTTTAATGATACAATAAAAAAAAATAGACCCAGCAAGATATTGTATTTTCCTTCCTTTTACATAACTGTGGCTTCCTGAAGATATTCTGTGGAAAATTGACATTTCTATGAACCTTAATATTTATGAAATGCTTCATATAGACTTATAGATTTAGAGCTGGGAGGAACCTTGGAAATCACCTATCCAACCTCTTAATCTTACTGGAAACTGAGCCCCAGAGAAATGAAATAACAACCCAGGTTGCACCAGAATTGGGGAACAAAAGTGAGATTTAAATGCAGGACTTTGACTTCAGAGCCTATGTATGGAAGTAACAGAAATCACCATAATATTCATATCCTTTCTCATTTGAACCTCACAACTTTGTCTGAGGCAAGTATTGTATATATCATTACACTCATTCTTTAGTTGAAAAAACTAAAGCTCACAAACTTTAATACTCATAGTTACACAACTAATAACTGTCAAAAAAAAGGATTTCAAACCTGGGTGTCTCCCAACTCCAAGTATGTTGTCCTCCTACTATGTTGTCCTCTCTCTCGTTTCTTATTAAAGATAACATTCAAGATATATAGGAATAAAGCTTCTGAATAATCCACAAGCTTTTGAATTCTTTCATTATTTTTCACTTATAATCATAGTTTCCACCAAATTTTGCTTTCATTCTAATTCTAATTTATCTGGCATTTACTAAATGACTACTATGTTCCATGTACTTTTCTTGGCATTGGGGAAACAAAAACAAAGCAGTCCCTGCTCTCAGAGAGCTTGTAGTCTACTTTTCTTTATTGTGATCACTTTTGCATTGAAGTCATCACATCTCAGTGTGCATTTGTTTTAATTTGGAGGACCTTGCAAAGCTCCATATAACGTTTTTCCACCTCTTTAATGCAATGCAACAAATATTGGCAGATAAAGTTACAGTTACTCCATGAAGTTATTTTTCCTTATACTCAAGATGAGAATACAAAAAATAATGATATCTCTTGTAGTTCTGACCATGTCATCCTCCCTTCTGTCATAGCCACTTCCCTACATACTCAATTCTTATCAGGGCTCCCTGTTATTCTAGGATAAAATACTAGCTGTGTATAATTGAAAAGTGGTAAAAAAAAAACCAGTGTATATCAATTATGTAACACTGATAGCTTTTCACAACCTGACCATTTTTTATATTTTTAGTCCTCATACATGTAAAGTCCCTTCCTTGTCCTCTGTGTTCCAATTATGGTAATCAAAATCTGTTCCTTACATACATTCCACTCTATCAGATGACCTGGATCCCAGTTTCCAGGGTGTGATGTTAATTTCTGTGAATCTCAGATTTTTAATCTATAAAATGGGCATAGTCATACTTATATTACCTACCTCACAAGTCCATTGCAAAAATCAAATAAGATAACTTTTGTAAAGGTAAGTTATGATGATTACTATAGAGCAAGCCCTTAAGGCGTGATTTTGTGTTGGATATTTTTATAACCCCCATAACACCTACCAATGATATGCATACAAGAGATGCTAGTAAGTATTTTTGAATGAATGATCTTGAATTAATTAACATAAAGTATAAGACAATATCATTAACTGCTGAAATATATAGAATTATAGACTGTAGGGGTTCATAGAAGAGGTAGATAAAAAGGGCTCAAGTAGCGAATGGAAGCTTTATAGAATAAATGAGAATCGAGCTGGATCTTGTATGATTGCTAAGCTATAGAGAGGAAGCAGAGAGAAGGGAGGGTTAATAGTGACTGACTATTATGTATGCTATGAGTGGTGAGTTCCTTTTTCTTTTTTTTAACCCCCCTGAGTCTGCAATCCTGATCTCCCACCCTCAATGAAAGGATCGCTATGGTTCCATTAGTCCTTATTAAATTGGAGCTATAATTAGCAAATTAGACAGATGATAGATAGATAAATAGATGAATGATAGATAAATATAGTAGCCAAATAGAAGCAACCTCTTCCCAAAGCTGCTTACAAACTGCTCCTAATTCCCTTCCTCACCACACCTCAGCATAGTAGAAATCAAAAAAAAAATTGAAAAAAATGAAGGGAATTCTGGAGACATGCTCCTCCATAAGAGTTTTGCAATTTTCAGGGAGAACTGGTATGGTACAGTGCAGAGAGTGGTTGGGAAAGCAGTTTGTTCTCTGCTAATGATAGCTATGGATTCTGAAATGAGGCACAGCAGGTGGGACAGTAGCACTCAATTTTCAAAATGTGTGCCCTAAAACGTGTTTGCTTAAACCTTGTCTCTACCACCCTTTAGGGGCCTCTACATCCATCAAATCCAGACCCCAGGAAGGAAATTCAAGGCTCCCATTTCTCACCAACACTTTTTTTAAGCCACTACAATTTATCAGTTACCTTGGAGTTTCAGTTCCAAATTCCATGAATGGCTACATCCAAGCCCCTCAGGTTTTCTGAAAAAACAAAGCAAAACATTGTGTTTGTACAGGCCCAAATAAGTTTGAAAAAATGGTATGGAAATCTCTGTATTCATGAGTAATATTCTGAAGTCATGGGGCATCAATTACCTAGCAAAAATAAGGCTAAATTAAAGGCAATAAGGATGCCAGATAAAAGTGTTGTACTTAGAGAAATCTATGGCAGTTGTGTGAAGTACAATGGTCCAGAGTGATGGAGTTGGGGTCTGAAGTCTATATCAGATGCTTATTAGTCAGATGGAACAGATGAATCAATTTCTCTGGGTCTTATTTATCTCAAATTTAAAACAGGAATAATAATAGATATATAGATTAATAGATTAATAAGATTAATAGATTAATAATATTAATAATAATAATAGATTTCACAGAGTTCTTGTGAATTAGCATAGCAGTTGTAAAGATCAAATAAGATTTTATACACAGAAACATATACAAACATATATAGTGTCTTGGAACAGTTTTCTGTGCTTTGGAATTACCAACTATGCTTGGAATCACCAAACCAGTAAAGTTACTGGGAGAATTTTAGAACTGGCTGATAAGACATCATCTATGCCAGAGGTATCCCACACTGGACCAAGGGCTACATACATGTGGCCCAGAACATTCCCTAGTGTAGCCCAATACGTTTTTAATGTGTTGATGTATTAATTTTTAAAAAATAAATATATAAAGTTAAATACATTTTATATTTGAGTTTGGCACCAGTAATCTAGACTTTATAATCCCCATTCATTTTATAGATGAGGAAATAGATCTAGAAAGTAATTTGTCCCAGATTACATAGAAGTTATTGCATTCTAACCTGTGTCTGCTTCCAGTTACATAGTTGTAGTTTCAAAAAATACTGTTTTGGTAAACCAACAATGAAACACCCAAAATTTTCATAAAGATGCTTCCTTGGATGATTTTTTGAGAAGTTGAAGAAAAAGATAAGCAGGCAATCAAATGCAGATCTTTGTAGAATCTTATCTTGCTTATGCAATTGAATGTCCATTTTGTCTCTCTTCCAGAGTTTTTTTAAATATGTTAAAATGAGATTAAGAAGATGTGAACCTCAGTCAGAGCTCACATCAAATTAACCCCCTCAGAGGGTTTTAGCATGCATTTTTAAAGCTGATGCCTAGTGAATGAATGATTGACCAGAAGTTCCCAGTCCCATGATCCTCTTGTCATCCTCCTCCTTTTCATCATCATCATCATCACCATCATCATGATCATCATCAATTTTTATCATATGGAAAGTCAGTAATCAAAATGTTCAAGTCGCCTGAGTAAGGGAATTCCCCAAATATCACAAAGATAAATGTGGCACAGTTTTGAATTAACCAGACTTTTACAAAGAAGTAACAGGGTCTTTAGGTCCAATGTGTTTTGCTTCCCATGTAATTCAATCGCTGGTTATTTCATTCCCCCATTTGATTTGATTAAAATCTCAGCAACCAAATCATTTGTATTGTAAATCTCACAACTTCCCTCTTTTATTTCGATCACTTTTGATTGCTTTCGGCAGGTTTCACCAGATGATTCAATTACAAGCTGTTTTAGGGGGGAAATTGCAATTTAATCAATAAGGAAGAGGCTAAATTTCTGAGCAAACTGAAAGAAGAAAACACCTCCAGGAAAGTCCCTAGTTTAAAAAATAGACAAAAGAACTTTTCTTGTCAAAGCAAGACTTCAGAATGCCCTGAGGACAGTGTTTTCCAAATTGTATTCCTTAAACTACCAGAATTATATGAATAGGAATTCCAGAAGAAAATTTCAATATTAGGCATATTTCCCCCTTTGTGTTTTTATTTATAAATTAGTTGAGCATCTAAAATATTATGTAAAATAATGGTCAATATCTGAAATTAAATGCAAGTCCAGTTTTGAAATAATAAAAAACAACGTTTAAGTTTTCACCCTGATATATACTGCTTCTGTGTCCCTGAGAAAGTCACAACCTCCCAGGGCTGGGGGGGGACTCTCTTTAGGATAATAAATCCAGAGGTGTTATTGGATCAGCAAAGGTGGAGAGAATATCCACAAAGTACATTTCCAGCATCTGTGAAATCACAGATCAATGACCTTGACTTTCTCCTATATTCTCAAACTATTCCCCACCTCTCAAAAAAAGGAAATTCTGAAAAAGAAAACATCTCCTAGGGGAAAAAAATGCTTTGTTAACAGTAGATGGAATGAAGATACCTTGATATTCTATGAGTCATAGTATGCATGTAAGTGAAATCGAAATAGTAATAGTGGTGGTAGTAGTAGTTGTAGTAGTAGTAGTAGTAGTAGTAGTAGTAGTAGTAGTAGTAGTAGTAGTTAGGAGGAGGAGAAAAGTAGCAGCAGCTAATATTTATATAGTGCTTTAAGGTTTGAAAAATATATAACTATCATTACCTCATTAAATCTTCATACCAGCCCTTTAAGGTAGGTACAACAACCATTATTATCTTCATTTTACATCTATGAAAATTGAGGCTCAGCTGAGTGGCACAGTGGATAGAGTACTAAGCCTGGAGTCAGGAAGACTCATCTTCATGCGTCTGAATCCAGTCTCAGACATTCTGACCCCGGGAAAGTCACTTACCCTTGTTAGTCTTAGTTTCCTCATCTAGGAAATGGAAAACCACTCCAGTATCTTTGCTAAGAAAAACCCAAATGAAATTATGGAGAGGCAGACACAACCGAAATGACTGTATAACAACAAAAAGATAACTAAGGAGTTAAATAACTAGCAGGATCATGTTGTTCAGTACTGTCCAACTCTCACTGATGTGACCTGTGAAACCTCTGTAACTTCAAGTCTTCAGGACTTGGGTGACTTGTTCAGTCTCAGTTGTATGTGACTATTCATAATCCCATTTGGGGTTTTCTTGACCAAGTCACTGGAATGATTTGCCATTTTACAGATAAGCAAACTGATGCAAACAGGGTTAAATGCATTAACCTGGGTGACATAGATTTGACTACAGGTCTTCTTGACTCCAGGACTGGCATTCTGTCCACTGTGCCAGCCAGTTGCCTTTTCCTGGGTGGCACTGAAGGTTTAAGCTGCCTCTGCCTCAATGGCACCTTCCCAAAGTTAGTACATTTTGGAGGAATGAATTTAACACAGGTCTTCCTGACTCTATCCCTTGTGTTCCACTACCTCTCTGAATGGCACATGAGGATAGAAATATATCAGACAACTTGACATCTCCATAAGTCTCAATAATTTGCCCTGTTTTGATATAAAATGAGTGTTACTGACATTAGTCATGCGTTTTAAGTTAAGTAGCGACCTTCTGATTTGTTAGCTCAAAATGTCTTATAAATGATCCAAATGTTGTAATAAATGTTTCAGCCCCTGTGGCATAAGTGGAAAACAATTTACCGGGGTCCCTTAGCAGCTTCAGGATAAAGAACTCTGAGTAATAACTCTAGCAGCATTTGATGTGGGGATATGTACCAGGATGGGCTCCAGTTTGCCAGGGAATTTTCATTTTTTTACTTGTTTTAGGAGAACGTTGGGATTCTTCTGTGGCAAAGTCAGAGTTTAAATTTTTTTTTTCTGTGTATAAACATACCTATATTTTCTAATCACTCAGAGAACTACTATGCACTATATATTTGGGGTTTATTTTCCTAACTTAATATTTTCTTCTAAATCCCTAAAGAATCTTAAAGTTGGGAGGGTACACACACACATACACACACACACACATACACACACACACATATCACACACCTCTCTACTTCTTTCAACAAGATCATGAGATTTCCTGGACCTCAGTCATCTCTTCTGTAAAATGGGAGTGTTGAACCTTATAGTTTTTGAGGATCATTCTAGCTCTATAGACATAATCTTGTCATTTCCTACCTGCATGACCTTAGGCCAAGTTATTTACATGTATTAAACCTTGACTTCCTTATCTATTAAAAAAGGGGGGGGGGAGTGGGGAAAGATGGATTAGATTATTTCTAAGACCTTTTAGCTCTGATTTGATGATGCATGATTCTAAATCACTAACTCATCACCCTTTTATTTTAGAGCCTGGGAAACTTAGGCTTCCCCAAGAATCCTAGAGGTGGTTCTCCATGGTCCCATGGTATGGCATCTAGGATGGGATTTTTGGTTGAGATATGATATAGTTTTAACAATTATACTCCTTTGATCTCTGGATCAGTCTGTATTTGACTCAACGTTCCCCTGTTTCAATCTTTCTGCTCTACATAATGGCTATTTATAATAAATTTACTCCACTGACTGGGAGGAGTGGTGGTGTTCAGGGGGACCAGAAAAAGATATAATTTTAACATACTTGTCCTTGACTCATGATTCTCACAAAAAGAAAAGCTGCTGGTGAAGTTTAAGTAAATTTAAGTGAATGACCAAATCTATTTCATTGAATGGGTTTTATTTATAGGTGTCTTTCATTGTTTTTCCTATTCCAGTGGGTTAGCTCAGACTTTTTACCAATTTTAAACAAAACAAAATAAACAAAACAGTTCTGTGCCAGGATTTCATTTGTATATTGAGGTTCAAAGCAACTTGTGCCCTGAAATTTATAGTCTAAGAGAGGTGCCTGAAGTAATGAAAGTTTAAATGTCTTGGCCAAGGTGACTGGCTCAGTATATCAGGGACAGGATCATCAACTTATGGAATCAGAGCTACAGAGGTCATCCTACGTTTTATAGATGAAGAACGATACAGAGAAACTCAGTTGTTTCTTCAGAGTTGCACACTAAGTGATGGGGCTGAGATCCAAACTTAGATCATTTCATTCTGGTTCTTTTCTTCTCTTCTCCACTGACTCTCAATTCAAGTCTTCCTGGCTTAAAAACTGACTCTCTATCCATGACTCCCTTCTCCCTATCACTCCTCATTTGTAAGATTTTTACTGCACAGCCAACTCAAGAAATATTTGGTCATGAGAATTCCTTGTGGCTAGCAGTGAATTTCACTTGGCATTATTTTACACCAAACACTATTTGTTCTGAAGGGAGCACGCTATGGAAGAGAGAGCATGTAAGCAAGGTTTTATCTTGTCTGAGGCTCAGTTGCTTTATCTGTAAAAGGACATTTGCCTGCCTCCCTCATAAAGTTGTGAGCATCAAATTAAGTCGAACCCTTTTCCACCAGTCTCATTAAAGTGTGATTAAAGTCTCACTTTCCACTGCCATCCTGATCTTTCTTGGTGAGTACCCAATAGGGTATTTCTTATCTTTATTTCATTTATCATTAATCAATTAGCAGTTCACCTTGTCTGTTGCACATACTCTAGTAGATAAGGTAATGCTTTGTATGTAGCACTTTTCCTATTTTTATTAGCTAAATAATTCTGAGTAGGTCTCTTATAACTCCCTCTCAGCCTTAGTTTCCTCACCTATAAAATGGGGGCATGTTCCTGACAAGGGGTTGTGAGGATCAAATGAGTCCTGAAAAACTCTTTGTAAATCTTAAAAATTAGCTATCATTTGCTCCAGCCTTAAGTTGGGAAATCTATGTCATTCTTTTAGGATGGGTCCTGTATATCAGACAAAGAAGAGAGGTGCTGATTTAGTTATAATATTCTATATTTCCATCTTGGCTATTGTAATTTGTCCCACAGTAGACTTTAGCATATGTATATATGCCCTTTTTTTAATGGAATCCAACATGATTTTTCCTCCCTTTTTATTCTAACTGAAAGGCATGTATTTCTTCCTTGGAGAAGAAGAAAAGGGGGGATGGGGAAAACCAGTTGAAGAAGACAAGCATGCCCAGACTTGATGAAAGGCACATATCCAAGACTCTAGAGAAATTGTTTAAGAATAGTTCATCCTAATAAATTCATAACCACAGGGGGCCAGTTTCAAATATGATTAGGTCACAAGTGAAATGAGTTTGGTGGTCTCAGCATAATCCCTCTTGGACATTAGTTCTCTCACACAATCACTGCACAATTTTGTCCATGTCTGCATTATTATCTGCTTCTAGTCAGGAGATGCTCGGAATTGAATTATCTAGGGGTTTCAGGTCAGTATGAGGGAGTGCAGAACCAGCCAATGGTATGAGGAATCATGTCTTGTCAACTGAGCCACACTTAAGACAAGACATCTTGTTCTTCACTTTTTTTCTATAAATCCAACCTCCCATCCCATTTAAGTTGATAGTGAGTGCCCCATAAGATTGCCAGTCTTGAAGTTAAGTGAAGTTATCTGAGTCACAAATGATGTTTGAACTCATATTAAAGTGATTTGTGTTCTTTTTTTTCTCTTTAAAATAATTCTAGATCATTGGAAATTAGTATTCTTTGGCCATTTATATTTTTTATTCCTGAAGTATTGTTCTCCAGTCCCATATTATGATTCCTGCCCCCAAAATATATCAGAATTGCAAAGCACTTTACAAAAATAATGTTTGTTATCAGGTGGTGAGGGAAATGTGCATCAGGGAGCAGCTCTGGAATCTGATAGACACACAAACCTCTATTGTTACTCTATGATCACAATAGTTTCCAAGTGAGGATGGAATATATCTTTTTGTTAGTTTGGGGAAAAGAAGTTTGGATTACTGAATTTACTGGTGTAAGCAAACTCATGGCATGGAAATATCCTTTATCAGTACATATTAGAAACTCCTTTATAATTTATAGTCTTAGAGCATTCCTTGGATTATTGAAGCATGGTGATTTCCCTAATCTAGATGTCAGAGGAAGGTCTTCCTGAGTCTAGGGCTAACCCCCTATCCATTTCATTATGTCTGTAACATTTAAAAAAATATTTTGCTTATAACACTAAAAAGTACTTCAAATAACAAATGAAAATATGTTGTCTTCACATCCCAAAAGTTCTCAAAAATTTCAGAATTTATTTAGATATAATACTATTAGACAAAAAAATTAACATCCATGAAATAGATTAAAATGGTGTTATTTCACAGGAATGTTTTGATAATTTACAAAGGTATGATGAGATCCTCAAGGTATTGATACACCTGTGATTTTTTTAATGTAATTTAATGTATTTAAAAATACTGTTTATTTGAATGTCACAAGCTTGAAGTTTGGGGGAGATTTAATGCATCTAATCAGATCATCACAAATAAGTTTTATGTGACTCTGTGCCCACCAGTTACCTCCTTCTGGTCAAATGCTTTCTTGTCATTCTTTGAATTGGTTTATCAACTGATTTTGAAATTTGACCATTCTTCCTTCTGAAAATTCTCTCTTGGATTGTCTTCTGTGACATGGAGCTCTCCTAGGCCTCCATTGTCTCCCCTGCCTTTCCTAGATCCTTTCTTCTCTTTCTTCAATTCCATTCCCATACATGAGCATCCTCCAGGATTCAGTCTTGGGCTGTTTCTCCTCTCCCCCCCCCCCCCATTAACCAAGAAACTAGACTGCTGGGCATGATTTCAACTCTGACCTGTATGTAAATGCCCAGTCTACTATGCCAGTTCTGACTTCTTACCCTCTTAATTGTCCTCTTATTTCCATGTCTAAAAATTATCTTCATTTGAATAACATCGGAAAGTTAAGTTGTAGAAATTTTATCTCATGATTTTCTTTGCCAAAGTCTTTCCTAGGTTCCCCATTATTGTAAAAGGACTCTATTCTGTCTCATCTTCATTCCATACATAGACTCCTCCTCCACAATCTGTCTCCCTTGATATGACTTTCTTCCTATTCTTTCCATTGATGTGGCATCCTCTGTTGTTTAGTATCTTGTTTTATCCATATATAAGGTTCTAATTCCTATTCTCATGGTTTTATTTCTGCCAATATCCCCATCTACAATGTTCTGCCTCCATCTTGGTGCTGGTTCATGGTCATTGGCTCCAACTGAATGTGACTTAACACTCAACTCCTCCAGGAAATTTTTCTTGTTTAATCCTCCTAACCCCTGTCCATCTTTTACTCTGCACTCTATAAAGGGAAAGCTTTCTGCTTTCATTGTTATGCCATTATTCCTGAGGATCTCTATTTTGTAATTCTTTCAAATTCCCCCAGATTGGTGTCATTCATTACACATAATAGATAACAAATACTTTTCTTTAGCAGACAGGCATAAGATCCTGCTCTGAGTTCCAGTCAAAGACAGTTAAATATAACTGATTCCTTCCCAAAAGACAGTAATATGATATCCTCCATTTCTTAGAAACCTAATACTTACCCAGAAGCTAAGTGTCTTAGAAAGTCTTTAACTGAGAATGTACATATTTGTTAGTGGCTTGGATGTTGTATGAACAAAACACGCCACCTCTTGGCTTCAGTCGTTCTCTCTGGCTCTCCCCATTTCTAAAATGCTCTCCCTCCTCCACTCTGACTTCCCTGTCTTTCTTTAAGTGCCAAATAAAATCTCAGCTTTTAAAGGAACCATTCCTAAACCTTTCTTAATTCTAATGCCTTCCCTTTGACAATGATTTCCTATTTATCCTGTATTTATATAGTTTCCTTTGTATATATTAGTTTACATGTTTCTCCCCATTATATTGTAAGATCCTTGAGGGATTGTCTTTTACCTCTTTTTAATCTCTTGTGCCAGGCACTTAGTAAATGTTTGTTAATTAACTGATTGGTCAAGTTAGGACTAGAACTGAGGTCTCTTTCCTCCCTTGTTTGTGTATTTTCTTGGGTTCATTCAGAAACATTTGGTGGGGGGGAGGCCAAAAGAAACATTTAACAAAATTTTAAAAAGACAGACAATTGAACCTAAATAATGTTTTTATGTTATTTCTAAGTCAATATTCAGGTCTGAGTAAACTTATATTGGTTTAGTGGCCCATAATTCTATTTGAATTTGACACTACTAGTAGACACTGATGAGCTGGTAGTTTGACTTGCTTATTTTGCCTTTGCATTGAGGATAGTCATATTAGATCATAGATCCAATGCTGGAAAGGATTTTAGTTCTAAGACCTAGCACTAGAAAGATCTTCAGGAGCCATCTATTCCAACTCCATAGAGGAGTCATGACTCACCTTCCTGCCTTCCTACTTCAGGATCTAAGAAGAGAGAGAAGCCTTGTTTTCTAACTTCTTATAAAGAACAAAGGAGCTTTAATTTAGAAATTAATGGCACTCTAAAGGTCATCTAGTCTTGTGCCTTCATTTTTGGATTTAGGAAGATAATGAGACCTGAACAGGTTAAGTGACTTATCCTGGTAAAAATGGTAGTAAGATCACAATTCTTCTAACTGAATTCAGCATTCATCCCAATGTACCATCTACCTCCTCAAAAGTTGGTTAGATGTCAGTAGAGGGTATCAATGCCTTAATCATGTAGGTTCTATAAATTTAGGCCGCTAGGACTTTTTCCCCTTTGATATGATGCATAATTCTAGCAACATTAGAAGATGGCTCAACTATCAAGAGTTGCTATTTCCTGATTGTATAATCTTCCTTTAACCATGTCCTTATCTATTTCCCTCCTCACTCTGGCTCTACAAGAAAAACACCCTCATCATACACAGTTTAGAAAAAGTGTTGCTATTCATCACTTTTCTACTAAAGACCAGGGAAAGCTAGGGAAGAACCATGTCATGCTTATTAGGCCTACTTCATCATACTGTGACAAGGCCTAGGCTTCATGACCAAGGAATACAAATGCATTGGGGGAGTGGTCTTATGGCAAACCACCTTATCCAACAATCTCCCAATGGACTTGCTATGTTCATATCAATTAATAGTCTTTGTTCTTCCCACTTTCTATCATCATTCCATTCTATACTATTAGAGTCAAACACCATCTTACTCAATTTACTCTTTCCATCTACAAAGAGATATTAAACAATGATGATGGGTGAATGCTGTTACTTTGGTGAGAGGATATTAATTGCTGACAACAAAATACTCTTTTCACTATATTCCTCAAAAAAAGCTAAGCTCCTTGAGAACAAGTGTGTTTTGTTTTTTGTCTTTATCCTTTACCCCCAAGGCCTAAAGCAGTACTTGGAACATAGTAGGTGCTCAATGAATCTGTTTTGAATTGAAGACCCATTGGTAATATTTTTGTAAGTGTAAACACATCAGTGCTAGTAATCTTGACTAATGTCTGAATCTTGTAATTATATTTTACTTATCTTAATTGGATTTCTGATAGGTCTTCACTTCTTGTCCTAAAATAGGGGTCAGCTACCTCTGACTAATGGACTAAATTCAACCTCTCCAAATGTTCCCAAAGGTCCTCTTCCCATCCAGCCTATTGAAATGAAGGTCATGGCCTGATTCTGACTCAGGGTTTATGCATGTGTTTTTGGCTTGTTCCCAATTCTGGTTTCAGTGAGCTAATGACAATATTTGTTGAGTATTTACTGTGTTTAGAATGCTGTGTAGAGTAGTAGATATGGTTAAAATAATAATTAAAAGATAGAGATTAATAAAAAGAAACAGATAACAGAGAGAACCAAGATAGACTTCCATGGAAGGAAAGAAGGAAGGAAGGAAGGAAGGAAGGAAGGAAGGAAGGAAGGAAGGAAGGAAGGAAGGAAGGAAGGAGGGAGAGAAGGAGGGAAGAAAGGAGGGAAGGAAAGGAGAGAGGGAGGAAGGAAAGAAGGAAGGAAGGAAGGAAGGAAGGAAGGAAGGAAGGAAGGAAGGAAGGAAGGAAGGAAGGAAGGAGGGAAGGAATGAGGGAGAGAAGGAGGGAAGAAAGGAGGGAAGGAAAGGAGAGAGGGAGGAAGGAAAGAAGGAAGGAAGGAAGGAAGGAAGGAAGGAAGGAAGGAAGGAAGGAAGGAAGGAAGGAAGGAAGGAAGGAAGGAAGGAAGGAGGGAGGGAGGGAAGAAAGGAAGAAAGGAAAGAACAAGAATCCTAGGCTTAGAGTTAGGAAGATATGAGTTCAAATGTTGCTTCAAACATTTACTAACTGTGATTCTAGACAGGTTATTTAACACATTGGCTTCAGTTTCCTCATCTGTCAAATGAAGATAATAATACCATCTACCTTCCAAGGTGGTTGTAAGGATCAAATAACATAGTAATAATAAAGTATTTGGTGCATTGACTTGTGCAGAGTAAGTGCTAACAAAAGTTAGTATTATCAGTCTTTCTTAGGGCATAATAATATTCACTTATATGCTTTATTTCATTTTATTCATATATCATATTTTCTTTAGTCATTTTCCAATTGATGGATAAACTCTTTGTTTCCGTTGCTTTGCCACCAATAAGAGTGCTGCTATGAATATTTCTTTCTCTATTGACCCTTTGTCTCTATCTTTTACCATTTTAGATCATATGTCTCATAGAAATATTCCTAGATCAAAGGAAATAAAGAGTTTAGCTGTTTTTCTTACATAATTCCAAATCAAATACAGAATTCCTAGAATTAAATCACAGCTGAACCAACAAAGCACCAATATGTCAGTTTTTCCACAGCCCCTCCAACACTGATTGTTTCCATTTTTTGCCATCTTTTTCATTTTGTATGGTGATAGATGTAACTTCAGTTCTGCTTTATTTATATTTTTCTTACTATTAATGATGTATAGCATGTTTTCATGTTGTCATTTATAGTTTACAGTTGTTCCATTGGGAAATGGTTTAAATGGGGGTTTGTCTAAAAGTAGCTATGAATGGAGAAAAGAGGTAAGATAATTTATATGACACAAGACATTATAGAACTACTGCTAAGGTAAACAGAAGGAACAGTGATAACTGGTGACTGAAATCAGTGGTTTGTTGTCAACTGGAAGGAATTCTCTGGTGAGACCTAAAGATCTAAGGAAGTCCTAGGGTATTTCACATTTTCATCATTACTTTGTCTAAAGGCATAGGTGGCATAGTTATCAAATTGTTGAGATATTCTAAAGGTTGGAAGAAGAGCTAATGCCCAAGATAATATATTTAGAACTCATAAAAATCTTAAAATTCTAAGATTTAGATTGAGTCAAGCTAAATTAAATTTAATAGCAGTAAATGTAAGTTTTCACACAGGTTCAAATCATCAACTTCACCAGTATGAGAGAGGGAAACTATTTGGCATCTGAGAATCAGAGAGAGTTTTATTTGACTGTCTACCTCAATAATGAGATGGTAGTGAAAATAGCAAATGATATCTAAGCAAGAGTGGAATAGCTTCCAAGGATTAGAAGGTAACAGTCTCAATTTACTCTGCTCTGGCCAGGCCATATCTAGGGTAATGTGCTTAACTCTGGTTGCCATATTTTAAGAAAAACATTCTGATAGCCTGAAGACTAAATATGTAGAAGAGAAGAAATTCATACTATATAAGATTTGGTTAAAGAAATGGTTTAGTTTGCCTAAAAAGGAAAAAGATATTGTTAGAGATTGAAAGAGGAGAGGAACAGCTAGTTGGCATAGTGGATAGAGGACCAGCCTTGGAGTCAGGACGATCTGAGTTCAATTCCAGACTCAGGCACTTAATAATTAACTGTGTGACCTTGGGCAAGTCATTTGATCCCATTGCCTTACAAAAACTAAAAATAAAATTAAAAAAAAGGTAGAGGGAAGAGAATTCTGACATAATAGCTTCCTTTAAATATTTTAAGGGCTATCAAGAAAATAGATTACATTAATTCTACAGGTCAGAACAAGGAGAAGTTGGTTGAAATGAAAAAGATAAATTTTGATTAAATGTAAGGAAGACACATATAAATAATTTGAGCCATCCAGAAGTAGAATGGAACCTTAGAAAGGAACAAGTATTCCTCCCCTTACTGAAAGTCTTTGAAGAGACTAGATGACCATTCTTGATATGTTATTGAGGTCCTTCTTTTCAGATGTGGCTTTATGTTATTCCATTGATATCAAGGTCCTTCTCAGCTCTGAAATGGTAATACTGTGAGAGTAGAAGGAGTAAAACAGATATTCTTTGGTTTTAGTTTTGGTTTTCTTCTTCCCCTAAGAAAAACAGAGATATATACATATTTGCAGTCAGCAGAGAAGGAACTAGTAAATGAGAGATCAAAAATGCAGGAGGAGGGGTGACAATTAAAGTAACTGGACCCTGTTAGCAAGGCATTGTAACTTTCTGCAGAGTATTCAGGAATTATAGTGGTAGATTTGGGTTTGGCAAGGCAAGAATGATATCAGGAGAGAGCACTGAGGAATTCAAAGGTAGACAAAAATGTATAGTTGAGTGAGTACAGAAAAGAAAAGAAGGGGCAGCTAGGTGGTAGTGGATAAAGCACCAGCCTTGGAGTCAGGAGTATCTGGGTTCAAATCCGGTCTCAAACACCTAATAATTACCTAGCTGTGTGGCCTTGGGCAAGCCACTTAACCCCATTTGCCTTGCAAAAAAAAAGAAAAGAAAAAGAAAAGAAAATGAGAGAGCAGAAAGGGGTGATGTGACTGGAAATTTGGTGAAGATGAAGTTTATGAAGCTGGAGGAAGAAGAGAAGATGGCAGGAAAGGGGGAGGTTAAGATCACTCAGTCAACTGAACAACAAATATTTGTTAAGTACCTACTGAGTGTAAACATTGTGCTATGCTATGAGGATATAACATCAAAGAATAAACTCTCCCTTCCCAAGGAAACATTTTTTTCAATGAAAACATAAAATTCATTTAGAAGTATCTGCCAAATAGGTTAAAAATAAATACAAGAATATTTGAATGGGAATGGATCTAGAAACTATAGGGATCAAGAAAGACTTCAAATAGAAAGTGGAATTTCAGAGTAACAGACTAGAGAAGTAAACTATTTTTGGGTGGTAGTGAGATGATAAGATCAAGACAATTCCTGTATATGTAGCTGAAATAAAAAGAACATGTAAATTATGTGAGATGAGGAAGTAGATAAAGTAGGAGGCATTTGATGTGATACCAAAGAATATATTGGTAAAGATCAAAGAGCTGAAAAAGCAAACTCAGGGGCCCTTCTGTTCAAGCTGGCTATTTTACCAATGAAGACACAGACACTGGGGAAAGTTAAGTCATTTTTCCAGATGTCACAATACTGTCTTCTTCCTCCCAGCCAGTGACTGCACTTCCCACTGTTCCAGACTGCCTCCTTTATGGCTCTAAACATTTCTTTTCTATTCATTCTCTCTTTTGGCCTGGTTTCACTTTCCTTGTCTGACATCTGTTCTCTACCTGCCTTTGACTCTGTATATCATCACACAATTTCTTCCTCTTAGGGATGCAATGTACGTTTGCATTTCTAAAGGAACTTCTCTTAGTTTTGACAATTGTTCAACTATGGTTAGAACCTACACTTAGAATTTAATGGGGGGGGGGGCGGTGTTGTGCAGCTAGGTGGCACAGTGAATAGAGCACCAGCCCTGGAGTCAGGAGGACCTGAGTTCAAATCCACCCTCAGACAATAATTACCTAGTTGTGTGACCTTGGGTAAGCCACTTAACCCCATTGCCTAGCAAAAAAAAAAAAAAAAAAAGAATTTAATCCCTGGAGTTTCGGTTTCTTCTTTACCTAATCCTTCACTGTCCAAAGTGGTTCCCCAAAGTTTCCACTATTTAACCTCTTGAAATTAGAGAAGGGACATTTCTTTCATAGTAGAGTTAGAGCTAGAAATACATCAGCCTGATGGAGATGTATCCTCTTCATATTTAGGGCTTGCTTATATTAAAAACTGGACCAGATGATCATTCAGGTCCCTTCTGGCTCTAATTCTTTTTTATTCTATGACAACTTTTCTCACCCAGATCATTGATGAAGGCTTAGAGTCAGAGAAGTACTGAAGCCCAAGTTAGATCTGGAACTAGGTCAACAATATGTTGACCCACCTCTACTGATTTCAACGTTTTAATTTTCCAACATTTGACTAAGATGAAATGTTGCCTTTTGGGTACAGAAAGAGGTGTAGTGATCAGCATCCCTCTCTGCTCACATGTGCTGTCTCTGATTGGTTAAGCGTCCAAGACCATCCCAAAAGCTATAGAAGGAGGAAAATTAAGCCAAAGCTATTAGAAGGCTGGCTCTTAATTTTTAAGGTCCCTCTTCTCATCCAAAAGTACTAGTTTTGCTTTATGTTAAATTATTCTTGTGTTTCTGAGGAGACTACTTTGTATAGGTGAATAAGATGACCCCACTTGTATTGTTTATGCCAGGAAAGCACTTTAGTATGAAATGTGGCCTATTAATCTCAGATGTTGTGCATTTCTCTTTGCTGTCTGCAAGGTTTTGTTAATAGACTCCGAAGTATTTGTTATTCTTTTAAATCTATGATGAAATAAAAAAATTCCACATTTACTATAATTTCTTGGGGCAGTGGGAGGCATGGTTGGGCAGAATACAGAGTTTGGGAGTGGGATTGGAAATGTTTATCCTTAGGAGATTTGTATAAAGTTTTATAAAATGATATGGTTGAGAGCAAAGCAGGAAGGAAAGATGAGGAAGCGATAAACACATTTTAGGGTTTCTGAATTGAATCAAGTTTCAGTTATGACCACAGTTAAAACTCAGTTTGTTGTTATTTGGTTTTTTGGTTTTTTTCCTCCTGGTGATAAAAATGTACATATATAGACTCACATGCACACACACAGCAACCTTGCTATTTCCTTTACATTGAACATTAATTCCAAATAATTTACTGTCTCACTTATTACCAAAAAGAATGAGCAAGGGGAATTATATACCATCTGCAAAGTGTAACCAAATTCCCAATATAAATGCAGATATGGAGTGGAGGAGAAGAGGAGTGGGGGTGGGGAAGGATGTTCACTCCCAGGATGGCTGGCTGCTGGGTCCTGTATGTAGGCATTAATCAATAAACAAATGCTAAATGCTGTTAGATAGTCATTTACCCTTGGGGAAAAAAAAGAAACAAGCAATGATAATTGGATGATAATGTAGTAATTTACCTTTATACATTTTATCCTCTTTTCGAGGTGGTCATTGCATCTGATCAGTTTTGAGTATAAATTTCTAGTTTTTTTGTTTATGTTTTTGTTTTCCTCCTGTGTAAGGTTAGTAGTGTATTAGCTTCTGTCTTTTGCTGCTATGACTGCTACCACCTTAGACCGATGAAAACTTAGAAATTAATATTTGCATTTTATTTGTTTCTGTTAAGTCAGATTTGTGACTCTTAAGGTATTTTTAAATTCTTGAGAGATCTGTGGGGGCACTTAACCTGTATTAGACCTAAGAGGTCTGAGGGTTCTACAGAAAACAAAGAATTTGAAGATACTTCCTTGAGGAGGTGTCAAGGGCAGACCAGACAAAAGACAGATGTCTCCTTTAACAGCCTGATAAGTATCTCAGGATATTCCACAGGAATCAGTACTGTTTCCACAAAGTACTGTATTCCCATTCAGCATAATATGGCTGAATATGTGTGCCCTATGTGACAATGGCAAAGACTTATCTTTGCCCTGAGGGCTGAGTGCTGTAACATTTCTCAAGTGATAGCCTTGATAGAAATGATGATTCAGAAAGATCTGCTTTAAAAAAAAAAGAAAGAAAGAAAAAAGAAAGAAAGCTACATTAGAGATAGGCAAGAATTAAAAATGTGATTTTTGTGTTTATCTGGATTTTATAAGTTTCAAAGGCATTGCTATTTGGAGCTTCAAAATCCCTTGTAAAAGTAAACTAAATCATTCTTGTATTGACCATTTTTTTCATGTTGTTCTATTGAGGCATCTTCCCAACTGAGTTCCTTATTGAATTGTATTTCTATGAGGGTATTGTAGGTTAGCAGCACATTTTTATGGTACACAAAAGATGTGCCTTCTGAATTTCCAATGCCTTGCATATTGTTCCCCATAGAAGAAACATCTTTGAAATGCTGAATAAATCAAAACAGAAACATTTGGCTCTTGACTTACTGCTGGTGTTATTTTCTTCTCTAGGTTTACATTGGCTGGGGTAGCCATTATGATCTATCTTACCTATTTGATTAATTTGTAATAAATTTGGCCTTTTGGAAGTCTCCTGCTGCATTTCTGGATGTGTTACTTATATAGAGGTTTTATTTAATACATATCAGTGTGCATCTATATGAATGAAAATTTAATATGGTTCAGAAACATTTTTTTAAACACACATGCACACTCTCTTGGCTCTGAATTAAGTGTTCACATTTGACACAGCCTTCCGGTAAAAATCCATAAACTTATGGGGGATAAAATTGTTTGGAGGAGAATTTCAACAGAAATTGATGCAACATGTGATATCACTTTAAGGTTTGAAATATTATCATACTCGAGGTGACCAGAAAACATAATTATAAATCCCAGGTTATAATCTTTCCTCAGCATTCTGATTTCTCTTCTTCACAGTTTTCATTATTTGAGGTGCTACAGCCACAATACCTAGTACAAACTGAATTAGATGCAGTCGGGGCTAACATCCTTCTTGGTGAGAAATGTACCTAGACAAATGACTGTAGCATATGGCAAGGAGCTTCTGCAGTTTTTTCTGTAAAGGGATCACCCAAATATCTCCATTCTTAACTATCCTCTTTCCTTGGGGAAGATGTGATCAAATTTATGGTCTTATTGTCTCTTGAAGCATGTATGATGTCTGGGACTTATTATCCCCACTGCTCAGATGTGGATACTAAGGCATAGTGTTTCTTAAGGTTATTGATTTCTTGGCAGAGCAGTGGGGGGGGGGGGTAAGGGAGTCATATGCTATATCCCCTCACATATTTTCCTCTCCTGATAATGTTTCAAATAAAAAAAAATCTCCACTTAATTCTCCCATGGAAACATCCCACTTTATTTTTTATTTTTTTTTTTGCTTTGAAGGAATGTGGTTTGTCCTTGCCAAAACACAGGTTAAATTAAAGGAGCTGTTGGTAGTTTGGTTGCTGGCGGGGGGGGGGGGGGGGGGGGGGGGCTTACTTAGAGAAAAATAAAAGACTTGTGTCAGCACTTATTCCTCTTCTCCTTTATTAATTCCTTATCTGGGTCTCCTTCAAGTCCCCTTCCCTCTTGTCATCAATCAGTCAACAATCAACAGAAATTTATTAATCATATACTGTGGGTTAGGCACTATGCTAAGAGTTAGGGATATGAGTAGATAGATGGACAGACAGTAATAGCTAGTTCTTTATATAATGCTTTAAAGTTAATAGAGCACTTAGCAAACATTTTGTTTTATTTTTACAATTCTGGCAAGTTGCTGTTATTATTATTCCTGTTTTATAGATGAAGAAACTGAGGCAGACAGTACCTACATGGGTAATACACCTAGTAAGTGTCTGAGATCAAATTTGAACACAAGCCTTTGAGACTTCAGGTTGCAGTCCTTAATCCACACTGTTCCACCTAGCTAGACAGAGAATTTTTACAAAAACTTCCCCTTGTGTATGCAAAAATTACCTCTGGCCTGCTTAGAGCTTACATTCTAAACTTCCATTAAGTAAGCTCTTATCCGCTTCAGAGAAAGAACTGATGGAACATGAATGCCAATCAAAGATTTTTTAAATTTTATTTTTCTTGTTTGGGATTTTTTGGTCTGTGTGTTTTCTTTCACAACCTGACTAATATGGAAATATGTTTTGCATGACTGCACATGTATAACGTATATCAAATTGCTTGCCTTCTCAGTGAGGGAAAAGGGATGGAGGGAAGGGAGAAAATTTGGAACTCAAAATTAAAAAAATAAAATGAATGGTAAAAATGTTGTTTATATGTAATTGGAAAAAGTGAAATATTTGAAGTGAAAATTAACTCTAAGCCTAGGGATAATGTGCGCACACACACACACACACACACACACACACACACACACACCACCTTGCCTATAGGTTAAAGAGGTTATAGTTCCTTAAAATGAACTTCTCACCTTTAAGAAGTTGGAGTTGCAATAGCTTCTTAATTATTCTCTAATGCCATGAATTTGTTTAATCCTTAAACTGAAAACTCGAAGGCAAAAGGCACTCAAATGTAAAACCACATTTGTAAATCATCTCCTTTTTTGCTGTATTTATGGAGTCATGATTCTTCTTTTCTCCCAGTCTTAAAACCTTCTTGGAATTTTTGACTTCCCTTTATCTCCCTCTCATCTCATCAGTCATCTTGCTCTGTCCACTTTCTTCAAAAAGTCTTTCATGTTCATCTCTTTTTTCCCAACTCCACCACTATTCTTGTCCAAGGTGTATCCTCTCTAGAAGTCTGCATTCCTAGCTACCCTTCCTCCTTCTGGTCTCTTCCCTTTCAGTCATTCTGGCACAATGCTATTAATCTTTCTGAAGATTCCTCATATTTTTGTGGATTTGGAAATTAATTCATTTCACATTCTTATTTTTATCCAAAAGGAAACTGAGACCCTGGTAAATTCAATGGCCTAGAGAAGTTCACAAAGCTAGGTTGTAGCATAACTGAAGCTTGAACTCTGATCTTTTTGTTGGAAAATAGACTCTAGAAATCTGTGGATTCTCATATAGAATGAAGGGCCATCGTAGTTACACTATTGAGTCTTTTTGGAATCTTAGTAGACCACACATCTCTCTTGTGCCTGACTTGCTCGATCTGAGTAAGCTCAAAGTAAGAAAATACATTATAAGGAAAGGAACACTAACAGGGAAATTTCTTTTTCTTTTCTTTCACCTATTGATGGCCCACCTCAGAGGTGACTCTCCCATTCATTGATTAAAGATATGGACCCTGCTCCTAGAAAACACACTTACTATAACTATTCCACTTAGCATGATTTTTTATATGAACCCAAAACTGATGAAACATATAGACTGGCCCCAGCCCTTTGTTGGACCTTGAAAAATGAGATACTCTCTAAAAATATTAATTCAAATTCCTCAACCACAGGGGGTGGCTAGGTGGTACAGTGGATAGAGCACTGACCCTGGAGTCAAGAGTACTTGAGTTCAAATCCAGCCTCAGACACTTAATAAATACCTAGCTGTTTAGCCTTGGGCAAGCCACTTAACCCCATTGCCTTGCAAAAATTTAAAAAAAAATATTCCTCAACCACTTTCAAGATCCTATTTCGTCATCATTATCATCATCATCATCATCATCAATCATTAATCAATAATCATCCTTATAACTTGTCTATTTAATTTATAGTTCATATGATACTTTAACATATATGATTTTATTTGATCCCAACCAAAATGATCTTTAGTGAGTTCAGTAAGGCAGATGTTATCCCTAGTTTATAGATGAGGAAACTGAGGCACAGCAAAGCTAAATGCCTTCTTAGCCATATTGCAGGTACTCAATAAAAATCTGCTGTTTACAACATAACTCACTAGGGAACCACGAAGAATTGACAAGACTCTAATTCTAGTTGTCTATGCCACTTATACCCTAGTGATAGTATTAAATTATTTTGATCAAGTTATTGATTATTAATATTTTGCATTTTTGTCCAAGTTTCTGAATTTAACAATGACAAGAGCCTGGGAGTAGTTATTTTTCTTTTCAGCACCCAGACCAGATATTAAAGTGTTTGAAAGAAGAACAAGAGATTAGAAAAGATGAAACAAAAAAGGAAGCTGTGAGGCACATAAGATAGGGGAACACCAGATCAGAAAAGAAATGAGAAGGGCACATCAGGGAAAAAATAAAGAAAGATAGGAGATAGAAAGGGGGAGAAAAATATTAGTCTAAAAGGTTTTTTAAAAAAATATTCTATTCAAAATCAAACCTGAATTTTCATGATTTGAGTTTTCCATCTTGTTTCCCTACCCTACGGCTAGAGCTCAACTGGGGCGGGGGGGGGGGTATCTAGAATGTATTTCCTCACTCATGACCTTTCATAACTACCAGGTAAAAATAATTTTCTTTCACTTATACCTCTGCTGGATTTGAAGGATAAGAATTATCAGTAAATAAACCCACATGCTAAGTCATATATACATACATACATGAATATATGTATATATATACATATATATATATCACATATACACAGAGAGGCACAGACTATGAAATCTTTTTTTTCTTTACTTCTTTTTCTATTAAATATCCTTTACTTTACATAGGGTCTAAAGCCTGTTTTAAAATAATAATAAAAGAACTAATTTATTGGGCAGACTTATGAATGCAGCAGAAGTAGGACAGTTCTATAACTGTAGCATTTTTATACCAGTCCTTGTAAAAGTCTTTTCAGTACATATACTGAGCTTTTCCAAGCTGAACCTGCAAAATAAAGAAGGAAACCATTGGTGAATTAGACAGCTTGTTAGTCATGGGGGATCAGTGGATAGGGTTCTCCAGAGGTTCAATATACAGGGAAGTGGCAGTGAGATCAGAGGAAAATCAAACCACTGGTTACTGAATATATATTAAAACATCTTGCATACAATATAGGACAGAACATTATTCTAGTGGCTCAATTATTTAGTAACTTTCACATAAGCAACTCAAGGCAGAATGTAGTTTTGGCAATAGTGAGGCAAATTTTTCTGAATGGAGAGCACAAGTACTGTGTATCTAGAAGAACTGAGTATAAGATGGCAGTAGAATCAAGAGTCTGGTTCCTGCCCTTCCCAGGGCAGTAGTATCCACAAGGAGTTCATTACACTGCTGTTACAACCTCCTTGCTTAAATTGTGCAAATAATGATTGTACATATATGAAGTTGCTTGCCTTCTGGAAGGGGCAACAATGGAGAGGGAGAGAGAAATTAGAGCTCAAAATTTTGGAAAAATTAATCTTAAAAATTGTTTTTACATGTAATCAGGGGAAAATAAAATATTTAAATCATTGAAAAAAATTATGCAAATACCTAGTCTTCAATTTAGTGATCCACAGCTATTTCCTTTATAGAAGTTGAGATAGAAAATTAGCCTCTGAGCACTGAGTTCAAGGCTTACAAGTGTACAGATAACTCTTTTTGATTGTAAATTATGGAAAAACTGTGGATTGGCATCAGTAGAAGGAGTTTTCCCACCAGAGAATTCCATCCAGGAAAGAAATTACAAGTTTAAGCCAAAATAATCTAATGAGCTAAGTGTCATGAGATGTGCCCACCTCCCCATTCCCTGCATAAAAAGATGAAGTGACAAAGAAGAGATAGGGTCATGAAACCCAGACCTAAAAGGGACTTAAATGGTCATTTAGTCAAACCTCCTAATTTTTTAAAAAATTTTTTTTTGCAAGGCCAATGGGGTTAAGTGGCTTGCCCAAGGCCACACAGCTAGGTAATTATTAAGTGTCCGAGACTGGATTTGAACCCAGGTACTCCTGACTCCAGGGCCAGTGCTTTATCCACTGTGCCACCTAGCCGCCCCCAAACCTCCTAATTTTTCAGGTGAAGAAATGATATGTTGTATTTAAAAATGAATTATAAGCCAACCTACGAGTAAAAAACGAATTCAAATTAATGTTCTGTCTTTCCATCCATTCTCATTTCTTTAGATGAGGGGGGAAGACATTGCATGTTCTAGGAGAAGAGGGTGCTTAAACTAAACAATGGGGAGAATTGTGTTATTGGGTTTGGGGGCAAGCTAGACTTGCCTGGGAACTTTGACTGTATTTTAAAGTACTTAATTTTGTTATATCCCGATATGCCACCAGAGGGTGGCAAGAAATCTTGGGGTTGAGGTAGACTATTTGAACAAAGACAAAACAAGAATCAAAGGACTCTCATCTGATTTTAAGTAAATAGACTTCAAATCTGGAACACCCAAACTCCATCATTACTTTTTTAAAAAAATACAGAACCTTGATTTTATTTTCCAAATAAGATAAAATTTGCTATGTTAAAATTAATAAGAATATCTATATCTATGTCTCTATTTCTCAATCTATCTGTCTACCTGTCTGTCTAACCATCTATCTATCTATCCTCCCAGAGAGAGATATAGATATGGCAAAACATGTCGATGCAGATATAACCATATTAAATATAATCTTTATTCTTTAGTTTTTAGGTTTGATGAAACTCAAAATCAGAATATCCTTTTGGATTTTGTCTGATCATCATTGTGTCAATGAGAGAGAATAAAAACTGATTGTCAGATTAGTTTTTGTACGGTAGAAAGAGTGAAGGATTGTAAGTAAGAGGACTTGATTTCAAATCTTAGCCCTGTGGGTCTCTATGGACCTCAGAGCCTTATCTGTAAATTGAAGGAATTTGTAGTCTAAGAAACCTTCTAGGTCTGAATTTAACAGCTCTTACAAAGACACCAGGAGGTATATTTCTTCCCAGACTGGGAAGAGAGAAAGTTAACGTGAGTTAACTTACAGAGGGAGTTTTGAGAATCTCTAGAGAAAAAGGTAGGAGTGCTCCAAACTGCCTATGGGAGAAACCCTTCTGTCCAGTTCAGAAGTCCCATTAGCTTAGATGTAGAAATACATACAGCTCCCTGGATAAATGAAAGGGCTGCTATATATCTCTCTCTATGGTCTTATGATGATCCCTGTCATATATGCTTGGGAGACAACCTCAGAACTGGGGACAGTCTTGGAATATGCCATTCACTCTCCTTCTACTTAACTTCTACTCCAGCCTCTCCTTGGTGTTCTATTGGTCTTGAAAGCAATGTTTAGGAGATATTTTCCCTTATGGGAATGTTAGTGATCCTTGAGGACCACAGTTGCGAAATGAGAAAGGTAATGGTTTGCCTCTTGTTGTTTTGCAAACATACTGGCTTGGTTTCTCAGACCAGCATGACCCAAACCCCTTTGCTTTTCCATAAGATCAGCACAACCCAGTTTCTTTGTATCTCCTGACATTGATCAAGAATCACATTATAGCAAGAGCAATGAAGTGTGCATAAGAATGTGTAACTGTTTAACCAATGTGTAATGATCTAACCAATATGTAATCTTTAATATGATTGGTGCTTAAGCTGGTAGCATGAGTTGTCCATGAGTACAGAAGTAGACTAGATATAAGCAGCTGTGTGACCCTAATAAAATTTGGAGTGCTTTACCATCTCTGCCTCCCATTTCATTCACTGCAAGCTGAGAAGTCTTCTGCTGCTAGAGAACTCAAGTAGTCGATGCACCATACATGGTAACATTGCTTAGAGGTGTTAAGTGTTTCATCAGCTCTCAGCTTCTCTTACTTTCCTTTTGGAAGGAAGTGTTTCCCCACAATTTGTTTCAAGAGACAAAATAAAACTGTGGGTCCATTTTCAACTTTCCAATTCCCTATACAAAATTTGTCATTAGTGGAATCTAGAGTAAGAAGCTTTCTAAGTTAGTTCGTATAGACTAATATTAACTTTCTAATCAAGTGGGATGGATTGAATTTCAGACTTCAGAATTTGATGATGGATGAAAAGGCAACATAGAGATGACAAATTCCTAAATTAGTAGCAGGGCCATCATAAGACTTTCCCTTGTCTTGTGATACTAAGTAATAGACATTTGCTAAAGAGAGAAGGAAAGATGATTTTTTCCCCCCTTCAGCATACAGATATGAGGACATAAAAGAAATACAATTAGGACCCCACAAAATAACAGTGGATAGGTTAGCTCTGAAAAAATATTATTTTCTGGAAAGAGAGAGAAACAGAAGTAGAGGAAGAACCATTTCCAGATCTAGATTGAGATGTAGGATATTATTCCAATATTTTAGTAATCACTAAGCTTCAGCATGTTCTGATAGTTTATCTGACTAATATTAAAGTTGTAACTGAAAGTTCAAAAACTGTGTTCTGTGTAACAGATTAGAGGGACAAGTGGGGCATCTGTCCCATTCAGCAAACAGGCCTTGGAACAGATGTCTCTGATTTCTTCAGATCCAGAACATGCTGTCCATTTTTTAAAAGTGATAAACATAGGTTTTTTTTTGCTTTTGTTGTTTGTTTCCTTTTGTCACTGCTCACCAAAGTATTTTCTTTAATGCATAAAATATGTAAATTCTTAAAGCATCATTTTGCTCTTTAGTGAGTTTAGATATTACAAAACGGTTTAATTATAAAAACAGACAGACCTAGTCCTGGGACCTGTGCAGTTCGAAATAAATGTGTAATCAAAACTGCAATTACCTGCAGAATTTAGTGTAAACAGATCAGCAATCACATAACAAACACGGGCTAGTTTGCATTCTGATATGAATATAGTTAGATCCAAAGCAATTTCCCTTTATTTATCTTAGCTGCTCAGCATAAATAAAGCAAGGGCATTGAAGCAATTAGCATAATTAGAGTATCGTGGTCAGGCCCTGTGTGATTTCAAGAGACGTTCCACTTTAGAATTCTTTTTCCCATACAAGAGTTTCCCTGAGCCACTAAAATATCGCTCTGGGCATTTTTGTATTTCAAATTTGCAAGTTGTCAGTTTGAAAAACCCTTGACACATGGATGTGAAAGCATCTCACAGACAACCACAGAAGGTATATACCCTCAGCTTTTCATTCTGAAGGAACTGGGGAATTTCCTTCCTCAGCTCTTCCTCCTATTTGATGTTTAACCCTAGAAATGTCAGCCTTAATTATTTCCATTGGCATCAGATTGGGTCAAAGGGTTAAAGAGAACTCATTCCCCAAGATGGTGGGGGGGGGGGGGCGGGGAGGAGAATGTGGAGGAAGAGGAGGATATGCCATGGCAGCCACATTGATGCTGATATTCAAGAGTTAGAGAAACAGCCACCTAGGCTTTTAAGGTCCAAGACAGGTATTCTTCCCAATATAGCAAAGGGTTAGATTACTGCTTAATTTCCCTTCAAGAAACTAGAAGAGACATGGAAAAGATTCTCTGCCCTAAAAAAAAATAGTTTCCCTTACTAATGTCAAGTGATACAATACAACCAATGGTAACCCTGGGGAAAAAATAAAAAGAAATGCCCTGTCTTTTGATGGTTGACCCCAAAAGTAGATAATAAGAGCTAAATGAAGGGGAACAACTTTGATATCTTCCTGGGAAAATATGAATCTGAACCATATATAAGAAGATGGTACTGGCATAAATGATATGGTAGTCTAGCTAATTATGGCTCTTCGAGGGATTTTGAGCCATTAAATAATGTGACCTATTTTTTTAAATCATATTTGATAGTGCCTTGATATTTCAGCTGTTACTAGATGGATGGCATAGTAGATTAAGCTCTGTATCTGAAAACAGGAAGACCTGAGTTCAAATTTAGCTTAATATATAGTTAATATAATAACACATGCTTAATAGCTGAGTGACCTTAGACAAGTAACTTAATCTCTATATCTCTCAGTTTCATTATTGATAAAATAGGTAATAATAGTGGCACCTACTTCCTGGGGTTGCTATAAAACCAGGAAATGTAGAGTAATTTGGTTGGAATGCAGTGTGCATGAGGGGAGTAATGTGAAACCAATCTAGAAATATATAAATCTAGAGGATCATATCTGAGCCAAGATGGAAATAGTCTCTTCTTATCTTCTGAAAAATTGCTTAGACTCAATCTAACCCAGCAAAATGTTCATTTTTCTCCCCAAAGATTTCCAACTGTAGGTTAAACATTCATCCATGTGAATTCAAGGCAAAAAGAAAAAATGCCCTGATCATTTTCTTTTTGCTACAATCATCCCAAACTTAGTTTGCAGGAATGGGAAACCTTGACTTGCCTCCTTAACTTTATGCAGCAATGCTCTCAGTAGTAAATCTTTGGATTTTAAAAATTAAACTGGATTAAACACTAGCAAGCATTGTATCTCTGTAGCGCTTAGGATAGATCTTGGCACATATTAAGGGATTAATAAATGCTTCTCATTCATTCATTCTGCACAGGCCCAAAGGGATGGATTATCCATGAAATTGCCTGCTTCTTTCCCTTAACCCAAGCTTTAGTCTATTACCCCCTCTTCTCCTCCTCCTCCTCTGTTCCCCTCATTGCTGGTTTATTTATCAAATATACAAAGTTAGGTGATTTCTTAACAAATCTCTTTGAATACTACATAGAGGGTAAGGAGGGTATTAGCTCCCACCATTTGTTTCTCTTTCTTAAATAAGTCTTCCTGAGCTTTTGGTAAGAATCAATATATGATTTTTGACACTCAAGGTAAAGGGAATTTCCTTATTGCTTTTAAATTAAATTTGTTGGTGTCTCTTTTTCCCTTTATCCCTATTAATGTAATCATGGAGCTAGGGTAGTTGAACATTGAAGGCAAGAAGACAATAGTCATTGTCAGTTGTCCAAAGGAAGGCACTATTATCTCCCCTATTCTGAGACTGCATGCAGTATGAATGGGGTTCTATTATTGTAGTTGCAGATTAGACTGTTTTGACAAAAAAAAAGTAATTTGAGACATGTCAAGGAGCCAGGAATGTGACTAGCATAGTTTTGAATGGAGAAATAGCCCCAGGGTGCCATTTTCTTTATCACTGATCCAAGTGAGATATGGTCAATGCCTTCAATCATATCAAGGAAGAGTGTGATCCTTCCTAAATTTCACTAAAGTAGGGAAGAGTGCAGCATGGCATCTTTTTTTCCAGTTGGTCAGTCTAAAAACATGTATTGATCACTTACTGTCTGCTGAGCATATGCTAAGTAACAAAGAAAGTCAAAAGTCAGTTTCTACTTTTAAGGGGCTTAAAATCCAATAGGGTAGACAATATAAAAACAAGTATCTACAAAACAAGAAATATACAGTGTAAACTGGAGATAATCAGCTTGTATTAAAGGGGAATGGGGAACAACTTCTTGAAAGAGGTATCACTTTAGCTGAAACCATAAGGAAGCCAAGGAAGGTAGAAGATAGAAGGTAGAAAGTGGCCAGGTAGGAGGTAGAAATGAGGAGGGAAAGAATTCCATTTATAAGAAATAACCATTGATAAAATTGGAATGTCCTTTTTGAGAAACAGTAAGAAGGCCTGCATCGCTAAATCGAAGATTATGTGAGGGTGGTGTGGAGGTGGACTAGAAAGTAGAAAGGTGGGTTATGAAGGACTTTGAATGCCAGAGGATTTAATATTTGATCTTGGAACTGGAAGGGAACTATTGGACTTGATTGAATCTGGAGGGGGTTGGGGTAGGGGGTTGATAATGGTCATACTAGTGTTTCAGAAAATTCAATTTGACATTTGAATGAAGGATGGAATGGGGGAAAACTTGGGACAACAAGGGCATGTGTGAGCATGTTCTTTTATTACTGGAGTATAGTTTGCTAGAGAATTCTCATGTGCTGCACTTGGATGCAAAGGACCTAAAGTTTCAAGCTCAACACCAAAATTTTTGCTTATGGTGGCTCTGTCACCAAAGGTATAATAGGAGTATTAGCCCCTGCAACCTTGATAATGCCTGTGAAGCCCTTCTCTATTAACTTGAGCATGCTATGTTGCAGTCAGAGGCTGAGGGAGCCTGACAACCACAAAGCTTTTCTTCATTTTTGTGTCATTTTCCTAATGAAGGCAAATACCATGGCATGAACTTCATGTATTGGCTTCATTTTAGTTCATGACACAATTACCAACTTCATAAAGGATTAGTAGCATGTGACATGTCAGTATATTGGTTAATATAGTCAATTGACAACATTGCCTTGTTGATAATTCCTATTTTTCTGCCTAGAATGAAGTGAAATTTGAAATTAGCAGTGTGTTCTTATGTGTGTAAAGTAAATGCAGAGTACATTGCCTTATAATAATTACTGCTAAAGCACAATGACTCCAGAAATAACTAGAAAAATATAACACAAGCTCCAGAAAGGACACTGTTTGTGAATTGACTTGAATGCTATCCTGAAAATGATTTTTTTTTAATTTACTTCTTTCTATTGGAAGACTGGTGTATGTGGCTAAATCCCTGTAATAAAACTATAACCAGGAGCTGAGCATTGTTGAAACATGCTAAGGAGCCAGGAATGTGACTAGCATAGAGTTGCAAATGGAGAAATAGCCCCATTGTGTCATTTTCCTAACACTGATTCAGGTGAGATATGGTCAATGTCTTCAGTCATATCAAAGAGGAGTGTGATCCTTCCTAAATGGATGTGAAATAATTCATTCACTGACTCTGGGCAAAATGGTTGCCAGTGTATACTTAATCTGTTCCTAACAACAGTTCTTCCCCACGACCACTACCACCCTCCTCCCCTCCCTCAGCCTCCAAAGCAAAAGCATAAACTCAAAACCAGCACTAGAATCCTCAGACTCCTGCTCTAGTGGCTAATAGCATCCTGAGTCAATAGACCTCTGGAACCCAGCATATCCTTTGAAAAGGAGGGGAAAAATTGGGGAGGGTCCTACTGGAGAGCTCTCATGCTGTATAGCTGCTCCTTTAACAACAACAGGATGACTATTACTGAGGAATGATTAATTCATAGATATTTTGTGAATAAAAAATATATTTAAGGAAATTTTCTATGTTTCTTTTCAGATACCACCTCTTTCTCTCTCTCTCTCTCTCAGCTATTTCCTTTTTCTATATTTGCATATATTCATATGTGTGAATATATGTGACTATGCTTTATATCCCCAAATATACATGTATAGTATTTATTTATCAGTGTATATGTTACATCCTCCATCCCAACCTACCCACTGGAATATAAGTTACTTGAGTCTCAGTTGTAGATTAATTTTTGTCTTTACCCTAGCACATAGCAAATGCTTAAAAGGTGCCTACTGGATGAATGGTGAGGAGTTAGCTTAAACCTTAAAGGTTTCATAGTGACTTATTCACTTTATAGGATAAAATTTGCTAGTATTAATTCCATGACAATAACTCACATCTCACAGTAGATGACAAGTAGCACTGCTCGTGTTCAGGGAAAAAAAACTAAAATGAAGACATACTTTATACATCTTACTATATTTATCTTTATAAATCTTACTAGATTACCAATTAATCCTTTCAGGTAAGACTGACTATCACCAGTAAAGGATTATTAGTAAGTTAGAAATTTTTAAAAGGATTATTTGTAACAATAATGAATTGTTATATATCCACAATATTAAGAAAGGATGGGTAAAAGTAATTTTAAAACTCCTTTTCCACTGATTTTCTGTTAAAAATTTCTCCACATATATTTGTGGATGGATTCCAAACATATTTATCAGCAGGTTAATGATATAGTATATATTCAGTTTACTGACACAAGAAGTAGTAGGAGTGACTCTACTCTGAATGGTTGTTTATAAGCCAAGAAGATAGATATTGTGGCATCACCACAGAGCAGAAGTTTTTAACCTTATCTGTGACTTGATCTCCTTCAGCAATCACCTGAAGAATCTGCATTCCTTATCAGAATAATGTTCTAAATGTATAAAATAAAACACATGGGATTACAAAGGAAACTAATTAAACTAAAATAGTTATCAAATTTTAAATGTTCATAGATCCCAAGTTAAGAGCTTTGCCCCAGGGAATCCCCTTCTTTGACCTTACCTCTATTAATTATTCATAATATTACTAATAAATTATAAATACGATGTCTATCATTTCACAAGCATTTATTAAGCATCTACTAAGTATAAACCATTATAATGAAGCATGGCCTAAAATTTATAATCAGTAGAGTATGTACTTTTGTGTTATTTTTCTTGTGTCAGTGACATATTCATACCGATTGATATATACCCTTTCAGATAGTCTCCATGGAACCACTTCACACTTGGAAATATCTCATAGACTTTACATCACAGTCAGTGGTTAGCTGGAATTAAGAGTGATGTCTGTGACCATGTAACAGAGAGAATTTAACTGGTTCATATGAAGATTGGACTTGTGGATTTGGCCTCATTTATGCAGTGTTCTAACCAACTAAGTGTATAAAGCTCTAATAATAATAAGCATTTATTAGTTAGACTTTATAATAACCTAGGACAGTAGATTAACAAGCTCCTTCCCTAATTTTATCTACCAATTTGTTTTTTGGATTATGTTGACACGCAGTCTTAAGTTGCACACATAAATTTGATTCATAAGTATATAAAATAGGTCTAATGATTCCTTCCTTAAGAGGTCATAACAGGATTGAATTCCTATTTATAAATTTTAAAAATATCTTCAATGAAAGGCACGATAGAACTACAATTATCATTATTTATTAACAAACTTTTCCATAAAGTATTATATAAAAGAACTTTATTATCTATGTGGAATGGGGTAATAATCATAAACTGCAGCAGAAGTCATAATTTATTGGTAGGTATAGCACTAGATTGTATTCTTTTTTTTTGTCCGTGAGATACAGAGATATAAGAATATTATCATGATTTGTGTTATAACACTAGAGTCAAAACTAATACTAAGGAGTGTTTTTCTCAACTTGATGCATGTGGATTTAGCTATGCAATTCCTAGCCATGTTAATCGGGGATTCAAAGCTAAAGCACCATGGTGAAAACTGAGACTATAATGTGAGGATTTGAAAAGCTGTCTCTTCAGAACCAGCTTCATGGCTATTGAAAGCCTTTTGGGCTGTTGCAGATCTGCTTTTTAAATCCTCCTTTCGGATACGGAAAAAGAAAAAATTTTACATTGCATAAAGGACATTGACAAGCATTCCTGTCTCCAACAAACCCAAATGCTAAGCACAACATCCATTCTCAAGATAACCATTATGGTTCGGCCAGAATGTTAGTCACCCACAGCCCACAAGAGCTTAGGGAAGTCTAATTGCCTCTTTCTTTTTTGTTGACTCTTCTTCCTTCTATTGCTTTCATAACCATTTTAGTTCCATCCCCAGTCCTCACAGGATGTAGACAAAACAAGTTTACGAAAAAAGGATGAACTCCCTAGAATCATGCATATTCCAGTCCTTTCTTGCCTTCCTTCTCATCAATGAGATCTCTCTTCTAGTCAATTAAATGTGTTATTGAGTCCCTTCAGTTGTGTCAGACCCTTTGTGACCCTACTCCAGGGTTTTCTTAGAAAGAGTTCAGAGCAGTTTGCCATTTCCTTCTCCAGTTCATTGTTTTTTTAGGCAGGGCAATGGGGTAAAGGGACTTGCCCAAGGTCACACAGCTAGGTAATTAAGTGTCTGAGGTTGAATTTGAACTTATAAAGATGAGTGTTTTCCTTGCTCCAAACCCAGGGCTCTATCCAATACACGAGCTTGCTACCCACTAGTTTATTTATAGCATGCCATAACTAACCACCTTGACTTGGCAGATTTTGCAGAGATCTTATACCTCCTTAATTCTTTCTTTACCTTCTATTTTTTTAATCCTTTGATTCCTTCAATGCTTAATTTCCATATCACTTCATAATTTTGACCTTTGATGGTCTTCCAAATAATTAATGTCATCTCCCTCTTGAAACAGTTTTGTAAGGGGCCAACTAGGTGGCACAGTGAATAGAGCACCAGCCCTGGAGACAGGAGGACCTGAGTTCAAATACGGCCTCAGAAACTTAACAATTGCCTAACTGTGTGACCTTGGGCAAGTCACTTAACCTCATTGCCTTGAAAAACCCTAAAAAAAAAAAGAAATTGCTTCGTATAACTTTGTAGATATTTTGCATTTACCTATTTGTGTCCATGTTGTTTCACCTAGAAGAATATAAACTCTTTGAGTGCAAGAACTGTCTCATTTTTGTCTTTAAATGTAATAAATTTAGCAGTCCCTTGAATATAGTAATTCTTGTATAAGTATTAAAGAAAACAATTATCAAACGTCTGTATATAGTGTTTAATTTTTTCTTTAATACTTCTGAAAAATGAGCATGAGTTGGAAATAAACATCAGAATATAGAATTAGAGCTGGAAAGGACTTTAATTGACTCTAGTTCAACCCTCAGTTTAAAGATGGGGAAAGTAAGGTTAAGAACTGATAAGTATTGTTCCATTATTCAGCCAATAAGTGGTAGAGCTAACATTTGAACACAGGTCCTCTAATACCTCTGTTTTTTCACTCACACCATATCAACAGTGGAGAGATTTCTAGGAAACATTTTATGATGGGAAAAAAAAATGATGTGCATTTCCTTCCTTAGTATGACTTAGTAACGAAAGAGAGATGAGAAAGAAAATAAATATCTGAGATGCTAAAGGTCAATGAATTGTCAATGAAATCTCTCAAGCATCAATAAATTAGTAGATTATACCAGTATTGACACTTGTTTTTTCTATCTACTGGTATGTTTATTTAGCTGATGCATTTTGCTTTCCCTTTGCACTGAGAGCCAATCAAAAAGATATTAATTAATTTTGCAAAAAAAAGATCATCAACACTAGATTGGCACTCAGTGTATTCTATTCCTGTATTCTAATCTCATCTCTTCCATTCTTGAGTTAAATAATTTTGGGCAAATCATTTCTCTTCTCTCAAATCTCATTTTTTTTCACTCTATAAAATGAGGGTTCGAACTAGATGATGACCAAGGCACTTGCCTCTTATACCATTCTATGACTAGATATCACAATTTATCGCTTTGTCAGGCCCAACTAGATTTACTAGTTTTATAGGCAATTATAAAATAAACTCCATTAGACTGAAAATAGAAAGGTCAACACAAGTATATACCTTCTTTATTAATTGGTTATGATTTAAATTAGCAAATTCATAGACTATAACCATTCTATACCAAATAAAATCATTTTGAATAATAATTCTACATAGAAAAAAATTTATTTTACTTTAATGTTCCAAGATCTTTATGATATATGGAAAGTTTAGATACAGGAATCATGAATCTTAGTAGTTTTTAATTCATTACAAATTTAGAGTATGAAGAAACTTACGAAGTTCTTTCTTAATTTTCCAATGAGGAAACTGAGGCCCAAGGGGCTTAAGAGATTTGCTATAGGTCGTACACATAATATATGTCTAGTAAGTGTTTGAAGGAGAATTTGAACCCAAATCTCACTAAGTCCAAGCCCAAGATTCTCTACATTATATTATATTAGCTCTTAATAAATAAATAAATCTTAATAATATGTTATCACCTGAGTTTACAATCTACTATTACTTTCCCTACCCCTACTCTTCTCACTATGCACTGCTCAAAGCACAGCACTCTCTGCTCTGAAGCCCCCTAATGCCTTAAAGTAGAAAAATTTCCCACTTCTCTTTAGTCAAGGAAAACTATGACTTCAGTGAAAATAGTCTGCTCCAGACCCATAGGAAAGCAAGTTATTTTTTTTTAATAGTAACGTTAGTGGCACCCCGAGATAAAGATGGATAGTGGTAGCAATCAAAACTTTTAGAACATATAGAGAGCTATTGGCTCTTAGCACACACCAGAAACTCAGATTTCTGCTTCTACCCTTATCAACTCTAAGGGGATTGATCGTCTTTTGGACATGACCAAACTCTTCAACCCCCTTTCCTACCTGAGACATGAGCTCTTCACAAAAGGCAACCAAGTCTTATCTTCACCACAATTCTTAAACTTAACATAGAAAATTGACAGATGCATTTACATATGATTAAATGATTCATTTAATCAGAAATCAGGCATTATTGAGTACCACCAGCACAAAACAATTGTCCTTACTAAATGGAGATTTCTGAAAAGGACACTAAGAATTTGGACCACAGCAGTCTATAGGAAGTAATGGATCATAGATGTAGAGTCAGGAAGAACTTGAGAAACTGTCTTTTCCAGATGATCTTTTCCCCCATAGACCTCTTTATAGAGGTCCTATAGACCTGTTCTCAGCATAATGTCTTTAAATGAACAAATAAAATAAATAGGATTATCAGGGAACTGATTATATAAGAATACAAGTATAACTATATGCACTCACACACACACACACACACACACACACACACACACATATATACATATTTTAAAACAAGTCTCCCGAAATAAGTTAAGACCCTCCATCTAACTCAACATATTCATTTTACAGGTGAGGAAACTGAGGCCCAAAGAGATTAAACAATTTGCCCAAACTTACACAGGTGGTTTATGATGGAGGAAGGTTTAACTTAGTTTGTCTGACTGTAGACACCATGTTTTTTCCACTGTACCATGTTATGCAAATCGTTATTTAGAAAAATACTATTAAACATCACACACGATACATTCCATCCCCCCCCAAGTGCAAAAGATGTAAAATTCAAAGAATCTATATAGATAAGGACCATTTTGCTCAAAAAGCACATTACTATGCTCAGACTTTTTTTTTATTTTCTTTTTGCTGATAACCCAAAAGAGCCAGAATTAAAATTTAAAAAAATTCAGTGCCATTCTTTCTTTCAACTTTTTACAAATCTCTTTGGAATGCAAGAGTAAATAATTCCTTAAGCAGTTTGGCTTTTAGGGTGGTCAGCACTGGACAGCTGTCAGCACAAAACACTAAGTCATCTAGTATTAAAATCTGCTGTCACTAAGGGATCTGTCACCTAAATCTTGACATAGGACCTGTGAGAATATTTTTATTAAAAAGCACTGACAAGTATTCAGAAAGATAAGGGAAACCCCAATGCCTAGGGAAGAGAATAATCCCTGACCTGCTTAATACTGCCTTGTTACTATGGTTTTTCTTGAAGATTCATTTAATACAGATACACACACACACACACACACACACACACACATATATATATATAAATAAATTTATATTTATATAGTTACATACACACATACATGTTCTTTAAAGAGATTTGAAAAACATGGTACCTTGTTTATGGCAGGCAGTTAAAATTTTTGTAGAATTGAATTGAATTGAGAAATAGTCAATGAAAACCCTTTTGGAAATACCCCTATAATATGATCTTAATTATAACAAACAATAATAAATATTAATACTTTTTTTGAAACTACTTTAAAAAAATCCATATTGTAGAATGTGAACTAGATTACCTCTGAGGTCCCTACCAGATCTAGGGTTATGATCCTGTGAACCTATGATCTTTTTTTTGTCCCCTTCCTCATAGACACTAATAATGATAATATAATAATAATACAGCATCTGGTGAAATAAGACAAAAATGGGTCTTCTCTCCTGTGAACAGGAGTTTACATTCTAATGAGGGAGACAAGTTGTACAACACTAGATAGACACAAGATGTAGAAAGTAGCTAAAAGGTTCTCTCAGAGGGTGAGGCATCAGCATATTTCCAGGAAACCTTGAAAAGCTTCCTGGAAATGTTAGGATTGGGCTGAAAATGAAGGAGGGTAGGGAAACTAAGATGGGGATAAGGAGGGAAAGAATTCTAGGCATGAGGTTCATCTAAAGCAAAGATAAGAGAAAAAGAGGTAGAGGGGAACTATGCAAGGATCAAGTAGATCAGATGATGGAATTCATGGATGGGGATAAAATATAAAAAGACTAGAAAGGGAAGATGGAAACATGACTTTTAAGTGTCAAAGGTAAGACTTGAAATAAGGTCTTCTACTGTGAACCCAACACTCAGCCCACAGCAGCACCTTTCCTCTCCTTAAAAAGAAAATGAATAATGCCAACAACAACAACAACAACAAAAAAATAAGAACGTGTTGTTTATCTTATCTAAGCAGCTATTTTTCAGAAGGAAAATTGTATGATGCCAGTCTCTCTTCTTCCATTGTCACTACTTATGGGTGCAGAGGGAGGAAAAGGGAAGTAATGAAGTGATGTCTATACCAACAATCACAGCCCAACAAGAGGCTATGTCAATTCTCTCAGGGTAGGGATAGTTGCTGGAGATGATTTCAAAGTGTCAGAGATATATGAAAAGACTTACAAGAAGTAATGAGGAAGATCTTATATGACAATAACAACTGACTCCAAACTGTGTTTAAGAAAATAACTTTCTGCTTAAACTAATTGAAAGTATCACCATTACCATACTCATCAATGCCACTACTACCATGACCATCACCATAACCACCAGTTCCATTGTCATTAGAAGCTAGGTAATACAATGGCATTAATCTTGGAATCAGAAATATTAGGGTCCAAATATTGCCCTAGATATACAACATGTAATCCTGTAAACATCACTTATTCTGTTTCAGTCACAGTTTCACCATTAGTGAATTAAGGATAAAAATAATTGCAGCTATTGATACCTGGGATTGTGATGAACAAATGTCACTCAGTGAAGAAGAATGTATTAATCATATTTTACAAACTTCAAAGTACCGTATAAATGTCAGTTGTACTGGTAAATGTTTAACAACTATCTCAACCAGAATATATATATATATATATATATATATATATATATATATATATATATATATACACAATCCATGTTTAAATTTTATCTGCATCATTATTTTTTTTTTTTTAGTTTTTGCAAGGCAAAGGGGTTAAGTGATTTGACCTTGGTCACACAGCTAGGTAATTATTAAGTGTCTAAGGTTGGATTTGAACTCAGGTCCTCCTGACTCCAGGGCTAGTATTCTTTCTACTGTGCCATCTAGCAGCCCCTCATACTGAAAATTTAACAGTAGACTCTTAAAATCAATTAGAACTGACTTCAGAATATCCATGGTTATTATTTTTGACACTCATATCATAGGATCATAGATTTAGAACTGAAATGAATCTTAGAGGTCATTTAATCCAACTCAGTCACTTGAAAGAAAAGTGAAGAGACAAATTTATAATTTCTATTTTAAGTCTTAGTTGATCCAGTTAGAAATAGAGAGCCTCTTACTCATTATCCTGACCACTGAAGGAATGTGTTTGTGTGTGTGTGTGTGTGTGTGTGTGTGTGTGTGTGTGTGTGTGTGTGTGTGTAACTAGGGGCAAGATGAGAGGAGGAGGAGGAGGAGGAGCAGAATGAATAAGAATCATTGGCCAACAGTTACCTAATATTGTGTGGTAAAACAAATTGGAAAGAGGGATGAGATGATTTCCAAAAAGACAATTAAATGGAGAATACTATGGGAATCTGAGATCACGGCTCAGAAGCTAATGTATTTGATACATTTGGACATATTGATTCACTGTCTTTAAACTCCCCTCCCTCCCACCACCACTGAGAAAGTATTTGAATTAATTCATATTTCAGAGTGCTCTTAGTTCCTTATATGAATGAAAGAGGCTTCCTTCAATAATGTTTTTTTCCTGTTACTAAGAAATGAAAGCTCCTTGTTACCTTGACCAATCCCTCAACCCCTCAGACCCTATGAACAGAATAAATTAAATGAGAACACTGTTGATTTTAGCCATAAAATATTTGTGCACAGTTCATTGAAACCTTGCCTCCAGCTTCTCTCTGGTGCCCAAATAGCACATGTTTTTGAACTGCTATATTTCCCCATAGACCTGAGTTGCCAATGATTTTATTCAGAACTTTCAACTTTTTTCCCCTCACCAGATTGTATTATATTATTCAGAACTGTTAATGTTACTGTCTTGAATTTTCTTGTTCATCTCTGTTCATGTCCAAGTCAAATTCTTTCCATTCCCCTCTCCTCACACACATATATATCACAGAAATTTTACTCAACTTTCTGTGAAATCCCTAAATTTGGCCTCTGAACAGAGAAATTCTATAATTTCTGAGACTGATCAGAAAAATAATTCACCAACATTGCATTCACAACTTCTCCCACCCTAATCTTTTTGCACCTCCCCCCCTTTTTTTGCCAATACAAAATTTGCCATGTATTGTTTGCCATAAATACACAACTCAGCTGTGTTCCTATCCTTTGTGTCAACATGAAAATTCCCTTGTTCTATGTTTAGCTCAAATAATTACCAAACCATTTGTAATTAGAATATTAAGGATGTGACCTCACGGCAGATTTCTTCATTTCCTCCCTCTGTATTTAATACATTTCAGATGCTGAAAATACCAAATCTCTGTCCTTTTTTTTATTTTGATGCTTATCAGTAATGGAAACATTCCAAAACAATCAGCCAAATACCTACGCTTTGTTCATTTATTGCCTTCTCTGAAGATAAATTGACTGTACTCAACTCTCTTCAGCATTTTTCTTCACCTAGATATTATTGCCTTGCGCAGCCACCCCAAGGTGACTGTTATCACTTAATTAAATCCTTGCACGCTGGGAAGAAAAAACAACATTGTTCCTTCATAACCCCAAGGAACCTATTTTTAAGCCACTAAGCTTTTCCCCTGTTTTATTAACTTATTCCTGGCTACAACAAGACATACTTTGTTGATGAGCAAGAGGTTGTGTTAGCTTTTTATTATTATTATTATTATTTTCTGGGTAAACTTATCTATTCTGGGGGAAAAGGAGGGGAAGAGAGTGAGCATCACAGGAAAGAGTAAAAAAATTGTAGATCTCTCCAACCCTTGTGATTCTAGTAAAGGTCTCTGTAAACATGGAGGAAGGAAATAGAAACAAGGGGATTCAGGACAGAAAACAAGAATATAAAAAGCAAACATAAAAAAGGAATAATACTAAAAGTAAAATGATGTGTGTATCTTTGGGGGAAAATGGTGGGAGAGGGAGGAGTGAGGAAGAGGGAACCACTGTCAAGCTGAAGGAAATAGGAATAAAGAATGGCGTTTATGAAGAGGAATGATCAGTCGGCACTTCTTGTGACTGTCTAGGGCAGCATCTTTTTATCAACCTCTTGCTTAATATCTTTTCCCAGTCAGTTGATTTTTCAAAGTTGTTCTTTACCTCTGTGGTACTGAAGTCCCACCAATTATGGAATCTGCACCCAAAGTGGAGGTGATATCTTTTCCAAAGGAGAAAACAAATTTTACAGAGGCTAATTTGGATATGGTGGAGTTGGGTGACTTGGGGAATGAGGTAAAAATTCAGGTTGAGGGAAAAGTATAACCTGTGATCAGCTGTTTTAAATGCAGTGCATGATATTAAAAAAAAAGTTCACTTGTGCAACAAAGGGAAGAACAGTTAGTTCATATGCAATGATTTAGGTGCCTTTTAGCGCATTTCTAGTCCATTAAACCGTGGGCCAGAAAAGAGGTTTATCTGTTCTCGAATTTGGGCCCAAGCAAGCATATGTATTTGCTTGTGATGCTAAATCATTTTGCCACCTGCTGTGTTCAACAAGAGTAAATGCTGTTTAAAGCTATAATATTGGCAAGACCCAGTTTACACTGTGATAGTCTGGGGGTGGGATAGTGGGATAGGGAGCTGATTTTAAAGTAGTTGGATAATTAAGATATCTGAACTATCACTCGTCATTGCATATAGGTTATAAATTCCTGGGATGATCATACTGGGGATGTATGTGCATGGTGAATAGAAGGACTAGCATTCTTCTGCTAGCTCAGGCATAGCTTCAGTCCTGGAGACCTGCAAGTTGATTTCTGTGCTCTAATATGGGGATATCCTGTTCATTGCTGAGCTTATGAGAAAATTAATAAAAATGATGCCTATAAATGCATATATCAGTTGATTTTCTTTTAAAAATTGTCTAAAAGGATAAATAAATATCACATATCAGGTAAGAACAGTTAGTGGCAGAAGATGTCTCTAATTCCTCCTTTGGGTGATGAATGAGCATCTTCATAGTCTACCTCTGTGGATTTAAGTTGACCTGCAATAGTTTCCAGCATGCCAGACAAATGAATGCCTAGGAGAATGTATATATCTGTCTACTGCCTCTGGGGGACTGATTTAACATTGTTTCCTGTGGGTTAATTTCATTTTTTTATAATAACATAAAAAAACTCACAGAGACAACTTTATCTTTAGGGACTTGTTTCAAGCAATGTCCTCTCTTTTGAGGTTTACCCTAAAGAATGTTTATTTAAATCATTTTCTTGATGTCAAGTTGAAGTCAATTTTTATTAATTTATTTGTTTGTGCTTCAAATTCCTTCTCAATTTGTTGATAGCTCTTTAAAGATTTATTCTACTACCTAGGTAATCAATATTTAACCTAGAATTCTGGAATAAGAGGTCATTTGGTCTCTCTCTTTTTCTCTGACTCTTCCTCTATACATGGACATATGTTACCACATCACTGCTACACCAGTAATAACAACAGGATCATCGCACAACCATCCTTGTCAGAAAAATTATTATTCTACTTTGAAAGATGTTAGCACAGCATGGAAGATAGTGCGACTGAATTAAGGGGTCAGGGAAGCATTAGCTACCAACTGTGGTTATAAGGAGAACACCAGCTTCTCTTCCACATACAACTACAGAGAAAGCAAGGTCTGCACTGCTGTTATT
Source organism: Macrotis lagotis (assembly GCF_037893015.1). NCBI lineage: Eukaryota > Metazoa > Chordata > Mammalia > Peramelemorphia > Peramelidae > Macrotis > Macrotis lagotis. The sequence continues at coordinate 208,312,384 of NC_133661.1, read as the reverse complement.
AGTAACCCTTCCATGCTTCATTCACAGTCTTACTCTTTATTTCCATATCCTTTTTTTTTTCACCCTAACCCATCCTTATCAAACTATGATATTGAGACCTTAGGGGGGAAAAAGTTGGAGGAAGGAGGGATTGTTTCAGAAAAAAAAATAAATCTAAATATAGGTTGTGCTATAGGACAATATGGTTTTAGTCCCAAACAAACCTTTTAGAATCCAATCATTTATAAATTGAATCCTTACTATTCCCATGCATCTGTCCTCAGTATAATGCATATTATTAATGTTTAAACTTGTTTAATTATTATTAATGTTTAAACCACAATCCTTTTCTGTTCTATTTCAACAATATCATCATGGGTTAGTTTTGATAGTGTTTGTTTTTTCTTGCCAAAAAAACCCTATGCTATTTATCTTTCCTGGTCTATTTATTTTTGAAAGTTTCTCAATATACCAAGGCCACTTTGTATTATGATAATTTCTAATTTGAAACACTTTCCCATCCCATGCCTATCATTTTGATGATGTTTTCAGCAGTAATAGCAAGTGACATTGAAGACTTCTTATATCTATACAGAAAATAAAACTTTTTAGTTTTTAAGCTTGATTCATTTTTTCCCCCCAAATCAAGTATTCTAATTCGGATAAACTCTAACTGCTTTTGAAGTATGATTTCTTTCTTTCCTTTCTTCTTAACTTTCCTTCCTTCCTTCCTTCCTTCGTTCCTTCCTTCCTTCTTTCTTTCTTCCTTCCTTCCTTTCTTCCTTCCTTCTTCCCTTCTTTTCTTTCTTAATTTCTGGTTAAGACACTTTTCTTTGTGATCAAAAAAAATTTGGAATATGCTTAGGCAGCATTTCTAAAGTCAGATACAGAACTTAAAAGTCTATCTCCAGAGGCTCCTAACCTTCTCTAAAGGAGTTGGGAAAAAAAATGGGTCTTCTTTACTTCTCACACTCAGGCACTTAAAGTCCCTTTGAATCTGTTCAGGATCATAGCTGTAATATTTTATCTGACTATATAGATGAAAAGTTAAACAAAACAAAAAGCAGTGTAGGCTGGAGTTCAAGGACAGATTCTATTTAGTCTTTTTCTCTGGTATATCATGATCTCAGCCTTCTATAATTTGTACTTCAGGGACAGTTAGGTGGCACAGTGGATAGAGAACCAGCCCTGGAGTCAGGAGGATAAAAGTTCAGATCCAGCCTCAGAATAATTACCTGTGTGAACTTGGGCAAGTCACTTAACCTATTGCCTTGCAAAAAAAAAGGAAAATAAATAAGTATAAATTATACTTTTCTGTGTATAAATAGCATATTACTATAATGCCTCTGTGTATCTTTCTAGAGTAGAATCAAGTTCCTTCTAGCTTAGAATTGCCACATGGTCAACAATTCAAACCAAAAAGAATTGTTTTAGCTTTTCCCAGAATATCCCAAAATATTTTGCTAAATTCTAGGGAGATAGAAGTAAATGAGAAACAAATCCTAGAATTTAATTTTTCATTGAAGTAGAGTTAAGATAATCCTCTTTCAGAAGTGAGATGATGTGACCACATATTTGGACTAATTATTTTCTCTTCTTTCTTTTTTTTTCTTCAAGACAATAGGTTAAGTGACTTGCCCAGTCACATAGCTAGGTAATTAAGTGTTTGAGGGCAGATTTGAATTCAGGTCCTCCTGACTCCAGGGAGGGAACTCTATCCACTATGCTACCTAACTACTCCTTCCTTTCTTTAAGAAGTTCTTCCATCCTACCATACCTCTCTCTGTCTTGGAGTTCATCTGCCCCAGCTTAGTGCCTTCTATAAAACCCTAAGAAGTACACCCAATGAGTTATTCCTATTCCCATTTAATGGATGAGGAAACAGAAGCAGAAAAATTAAGAGATTTACTCATGAATGCACAGCTAGTAAGAGGTCTTTAGCTAGGTCTTGAACCTGGATCTTTCTGACCCTGCATTTAGCATTTTATTCACTGTCCATGTTATCATCATTTTATTAGCTAGAGATTCTTAGTTGATGAGGAAGAATTGATCTTTAACTATGGAGACATGTGCCCAAGAGCATGAGACAAAATGAGAAGAGTGACTTAGGAACCCAGTAGAATTCAATATGCTCCTTAAATATAAAAAATAAAACGACAATGATGGTAATAACTGCTTAAGTCTGGTCACAAACCCTCTTTAGTTTTTCTTTGAATATAATCTGCCCTCAATCTACATTTCTAGTTTTGTAACATATCACTTTCTATTTCATGTTTTGTAGTGCAGAAAGACTGATCTTTTTGCTGTTTCTCATTCCTTATCCTGCCTTTGATTCCATTGTCCTTTTTGCCAGATATACTTTTCTTCATCTTTATCTCTTAGAAATCATTGTTCCTTCAAGCATCATCTTCTATGTAAGTCTTTTCTCAACCCTTCAGATCTTAATGCCCTCCATCACTTTGTGTTTTTATCTATTTTATTATTTTTAATCTATTTAATCTATTTTGTTTTATCTATTTTTAATCTATTATGACCCCTATGTGTGTATAAATATACATGCATGTGTGGGGATCCTAGAATTTAAACTCCTTGAGAACAAATATTGCCTAGGCCCATCAGTTTCAACAGTAATTAAATGTTAAAAAGCCAAGGATTTTTTAAAAGAAAATTATTCTTAATATAAGAATAATATAAGAAGACTCTTACCCCAAGTTCTTAGGTAGAGTAAGGGGCTAAATGTGTGGAACACAGAATTCCAGACTTTAATGCTATATTAGTTAATTTTGTTGAATATTTTGTCCTCTTTTTTAATAAAGTCTTTATTATGGGTCTAAGGAGGTTAAAGAATTTGATGCAGTGGAAATGTAGGTGATATTGGTCAATAAAAGTGACCTAAAATTGGCTTAAAAATGGAAGACAAACAGAGTGACATTCACATGTTAAGTGCTTGCTAGACCTGCAATATCTTTCACTCATGAACAGAGAACTCACAAAACTGAGCCTAAAGAAGGCATCTTAAGGAGCATATATATTACTCTGGTATGGTCAAAAGGCAGAGTCTTAGTAGGTGGAATTTTCAGTACTTGTCCATCAAGGACTTCCTAGCTGTGTTTTAGATCAAGTTCACCAAGAGAAAGATCATTATCGATAATTCCATTAATTTCTGAAATGACCCCTCCTACCTCCTAAGCTTGGGAGTTTATCAGTTATGCTAAAAGATCTTCACGGTCTTGGAGGTAGGTTTTATCAAAGTCTGAGGGAGAGGGAATATAGACCTTATCTGATGGAATTTTGGGAGATTAGCTCCCTCTAAAACAAGTAACACCTATTCAATTGATAAACTGATCTGATTACTAGGAAACCTTTTGTGCACAATAACTTTTCCACTCATCTTGTCTTAGAGGTACAAAAATAAGTTAAATAAATATATTTTTATAAGAATACAATTCATTGTTTACTTTTAAAAAAAGATTCTAATAAAAATAAAGAAAAAGAAAATTTTAATTTTCTGTTCCTAGGAGAAGGGCTATTGGTTGACCAGTTAGTCAACAAGGGCAAAAAATCACAAACCTTTCTAAGTGTTTCATTGTCTTTTCATTCTAGATACATTATGTTAAAGGAACTCTGCTAAGGATTAAAGCCAAAGTAAAGATCCTTAATGAGCAGCAAATGTCTTAAGCACAGACACCTAGTATGAATGTATAAGGGTTATATGGGAAATGATAAAGTTAGGGTTGTATTTGTCAAACTCTTTTAGTTTTAAAATTTGCTACAGATAAAAAGTCATTCCTTGATACTCAGAGGCCAATTTGAGACTTTGGGTGTTCAATGCTTTAGGGAAGTCATTTTCCATTCTATTAAGCATTTAAATAAAAATCAAAGTAGTTAATCCTATTACTTAAGAATTACCCCCAAGCAAGAAGATCCAACAAATCCTGCTTGTTGGCAGAGGTCAGTACTAAGATAAACAAATCTTGTTGGTGGAAATATATTGCCCTGTTCCCTCCATGACTTGATTGAGATATCATGGTCTTATGGAAAGAGCACTAGATTTTGAATCAAGACATAAGTTCACATATATGACCTAGGACAGGTCATAGAAGCAAGTCAAGACTTCAGTTTCTTGATCCATGGGGTTAGAGAGGGGATTAAATAAGTGACTGCTAAAATCTTTTCTAGCTCTAGAAAACACCATAACCATTTTATTTTAAAACAAAACCAATGTGGAATTTGTAGTAGAATTCAAAATTTGTGGACTCAGTGAACAAAGAAGATATTTCATTTCCAAATGAAGTTTTGTAAACCAAATCAGAGATCTTTCATTGTCCCAGGTTGGATATAGAATCAGGAATCTGCTACTGAAAATATTGACTTATAATAGAAAAGGAAAATGTACCCTTGAATTGGAGAAAGTTTTTTAATTATTGTTTTTGCTATATCTCATTAAATACCTATGTGAGGAATGTAGGGTGTTGGTCTTCACAAGATGTGCAGGGGAGCCCTTAGGGAATCCATTACCAAGGGGGAATGGCCCAGACAATCACAAGACTGGAAGAGTTTTCCTAATCCCATTCCAGGGATAGCAAACCCCAAACTGGTGAGTGACCTAGAGATCTTGACCTAATGCAACTGAGTTTGTGCAATTAGGTAATTGAATATTAACCTACACACCCCCTGTGATCTGGGTTCTTTAGCATATCATGCATTCTATGATGAGGGGAGGGGATCAAATTAGGAGCATGTCATGGAATGGGTGGACCTCTTAGATTGTAACTCAAACTCTGAGAGTCTATGAACATCCAAGAGGGAGGGGAAAGAGTTTCTGAAGACCATAAATTACCTGATGTTCCAAGACCTATTTGTGCCTCAGGCCTAGGTGCGAGGTTCGCGAATAAAATGTACAATTTTCTCTCACTCTAGCAGGTTTTTTCCATTTCATTCATTTATAGCACCTATTTCTAATAACCAATAGAGTTCTAATGTTTCATTGATAATGTAGAACACTAGATGGGGGCCTGTGAGTGACATTATTAGCAACCTCAACCTCTCAGAATCATTCTCTAGAACTCTGGAAAAAACAGTTGGGGAAGTAAGCCTAAAGAAGAGTTCAACATAATTTGATATTAATAAAAGAAGAAGAAGAAGAAAGAAGAAGAAAGAAGAAGAAGGAGGAGGAGGAGGAGGAGGAGGAAGAGGAGGAGGGGAGGAGGAGGAAAAAAGAAGAAAGGAAGAACAAGAACAAAGAAGAGGGAGGGCGAATGACATATGAGCTCAGAAAAGAAATGAAAAGGCGATGCTGAGAAAAAGCTATAATAAAAATTTAACTGTTTTAATGAATGAGGTTTTCAGGGTATCATTTTATCTGATATCATAGTAGCCTGTTTTCCTTGGAGGTCTGTCTTATGGGGAAGGGCTGGGAATGTTTTTATAAAGGCCAATTATGATTTTCCAGGAAAATTTAACACCATTTAAAAGTTAAATACTATTACATTAAAAAAATTCTCATTCTTACTATAAGCAGTTATTACCCCTCCCCTTTTTTTCTAGCAATGAGAAACCATTGATGTAGAACACTGAACATACTGTCAGACTTTGTTGATATATTTCTTACCACATTGGTTAGTTTTTCTGATTTTTTTCCTTCTCCTTTAAAAATGCTTTATTATAAGGAATGACTCTTTGGGAGTGGAAAGAAGGGGGATACAGTGGAACATATAAGTAATGTAAAAACAAAAGATATCAATAAAAACATTTTTAAAAGAAATTCTCATTTTTTCTAGGACAGACAAAAGAGCCATTTGATGGTAAATTAATCATTGAAGGGAGAAAAAAATCATAAAAATGACTAAGAATTCAATTGCCTTTTTATTCTAGATACATTATGCTAAAGGCTAGACACTAGACTCTCTTCTCAGGACTTAAAATAAGTCTGACAGTGGACCTAATGAAAAGCAGAGCAAGAATCTAATAAGAAAATGTATGTCTTCCTTTAAAAAAAAAATAAACATATTTATAAATTCAAGAAGCAGTTGTCTGTATTTTCCAGAAAATGGCTTGGGGAATTTTCACACTGTACAACATGGTATTGGAGGAAAAGAAAGTAATACTGGTAAATATGAGTGGAATCAATGCAAATTATGTAGATTCAATATGATTTGAGGATCCTTAATTGTCTCCAATAACAACTCACAAGGTACTTACATATGGAGCATTTATTCATCAGTATATTTTAATTGCTTTCAAGCCATTTCTATCCATCCTATCATGGGTTAATGGAGAAAAAGAACCAGATAATTGTTTTGTAAAATTGAATACCATAGAGTTTGACTAGTTAACTTTTCTTAATATGTAGAATATCAACATGGTGCCTGCTTTAGTTATGTTGGGGCATTATATTGAGGCATTCTAGTGTTCCCTTACTATACAGATAGGGCAGCAAGCTGTAGACTCTCCAAGACTTTTGGGTCATCCAGAAACCTATTATTTTTGCTCCACAGATTCAATAACCTACATTTAAGGAAGAGTCATAGCTTGAATTTATACAATTAGAATTTCAGAATTGAAAGAGTCCATCAGAAACCACCTAATCTGAATCATACTTAAACAAAAAATTTCTCTCTACAAAATACTTGACAAATGATTAAGATTCCAGCTTTCCGACCCTTCCACTTTCTACTTAAAGACCTCCAGGAAAATGAAGGCAATCCTTTCCCCTTTCCTTCCCCCTTCCCCTTCCCTTTTCCCCTCCCACCAACAGTTGCCTGTTAAACTTTTTGAACTTTTTGTTAGGATTTTTTTTTCCCTTCTTCTCCCATCAAGGCTACATTTGACGATTCTCCAGTTATTTCTAGTTCTTCCCTTGGAAGCAAAATAAAAATCAGTGGTGGGATTCAAATAAATTAACAACCGGTTCACCTAACTCAACATAAAATTCGATATAGTTTCTGCGGACCCATGTGAAACCAGCTGAATCCCAGCCTTGCATCTATCCCCTCTTCCACATGACAGTAGTCTTTCATTTAACTTAAAGAAAATTAGCACACTTTTTACCATTCCTGACTGCCCTTCTCTGGTCATACTCCAGCTGATCAATTTCTTTCCTAAAAGGTGATTTACAGAACTAAACAGGATCCTTTAGATATGACCTCACCAGGACAAAGACCAATGGGACTACCCTTACTCTAATCCTGTTTCTTATACTTCTCATCACTGCCTAAGGTCACATTCACTTTTTAAATTCCTTTATCCCACTATTCCCACACAGTTTAATATGGAAGATCCAACTCCAGGGTTACAGATTGTAATTATATAATTATAGTGGTTGCTCTAGATATCATGATGAAATTTCTAGATACCAAAGTGACCAACTGCTTAAGAACTGACATCTAGTCTGAAAGGAAGGAAGGAAACCTTTAGTTAGGGAATAGAGATTGCCAAAGCCTTGTTCTCCTTCTGCTCACTACTTCCTTATTATAAAACCTGTAATTGGAGAAGCTGGATGCTGTAGATAGGTATTTTTAGCCCTTCTCTAAGGTAAAATAGACCAGGGCCTAGGCCAATATGAATCAAGGCCAAGCATATACTTTATAAAAAAAAAAAACACAGGATGGGTTGCCATTTACCATCTAATCTTGAATGAAGCTGTCTTATAGTATTGGAGCACGATGTTTAGTTTAATGCTAATATGTTGCATGTTAAATTTGGCACAGTGAATAGAAAACTGTTCCTGGAGTCAAGAAAACTTGGGTTCAAATCTTGCCTCTGACATATCTTGGTTATGGGATCCCAAGTAAGTTATATGGGATCTCAAGTAAGTTATTTAGATTCTCAATGCCCCTGGGCAACTTCCTAAAGCTATAAATTACATAGCAGCTGCCAATCTATTATGGTAAAGAAAACTCCATTCTCTCTGCCAATGAAGCCACAAGTCTAGACCCTCTCCCCATCAAATGAAAGCTGGAATACTAAACCACAGAAATTTAGTCTTTTTTTGCTATATTCAATCATTAACATAGAGGGGAGTTGGGGGGGGGAAGGGGAGGGGAGATTGAGGTTGAGAGAAAGCCATAAATGATATTGTCTCAGATCCTAGTATGGGAATAGGGTTCTGTTGTCAACTTATCTATTCAGGGTCTTCTCACCTGGTCCCATCATCCAGCCAAGAATTAAAAGAAGGTCATTACAGCAGCAATATTCTCTGGTGGAAAACTGAGTTGTTTATCCTGAAATCTTTCAGAACTATTCCTCAGATTCCATCAGAATAATTGATTTTCATCGAATTGTGTATCTTGCTTTGTATGGAATCAACTCTGGAGCTAAGGCAGTGAAGCAAGGCAGCCTCAAAGCACTTGGAATACACAGAAAACCAATATAGAGATATCAACATTACAAATGTAGACCACAAAAGAACCAAGCAATTACTTGGGAGAAAAATTCAAAAAAAACAATCCCTGGCTTTGTTGATTTCTGGAACTAAATATTTTTTCTATTATGGTCCTTAAATTTACTTAAGTGTTTTATGTGGATTCAGGAAAAATTATTAATTAAGGGAATGACAGATAGCACAGGTAATAAAGAACAGCATCACAATCATTTCTTTAAATGAAAATTGAGAGTTTTCTTGACCCAGTCATTGCCCCTGAGCTAGAGTTTCTAAACCACATTTGAAACAATAAGATTCTTTTGACCACATGTTTTTAAAAATCTTTTCTCCTAGTTATATTAATAGTTTTTAGAAAGGAAATTCAAATGATTGTATCAGATTAATATCTCATTTCTCTTAATAGTCTTTTAATGTGCTAAATTCAGGCTTCTTTAATTATTGTTATTTTTCATTCCACAAATTCTTTACATATAGCAACAGACAGCAAAACTTTTGTTTTTATTTTTATTTTCTGAGGAAAGGAATGTCTTTGAGAGTCACCCTAGGTATGTAGCTTGAGTCCTGGAGTTGTGAGGTACAGTAGGGCTAAAGCTGATTGGGTGTCTCCACTAAGTTCAGCCAATAATGACCTCCAGGGGTAGAGGAACTTTAAAACACTTAAAAACACTTTTAAAAAAAGGTGAACTGATTTACCTTGGAAAAATAGATCAAGTTAAGACTTTCATGTTGTGGAACACTATTGTTCTATTAGAAACCAGGAGGGACGGGATTTCAGGGAAGCCTGGAGGGATTTGCATGAACTGATACTGAGTGAGATGAGCAGAACCAAAAAAACACTGTACACCCTAACAGCAACATGGGAGTGATGTTCAACCTTGAAGGACTCGCTCATTCCATCAGTGCAACAATCGGGAACAATTTTGGGCTGTCTGCAAAGGAGAGTACCATCTGTATCCAGATAAGGAGGTGTGGAGTCTGAACAAAGTTCAAGGACTATTCCCTTTAATTTAGAAAAAAACAGGTATCTTATTGTCTGTTCTTGTTAGCTCTTAGACTTCTCTCTTCTTTAAGGATATGATTTCTCTCTCATCACACCCAATTTGGATCAAGGTACAACATGGAAACAAAGTAAAGACTGACAGATTGCTTTCCGTGGGGGGGGGGGGGAGTAAGATTGGGGAGAAAATTGTAAAACTCAAATAATACCTTTAATAAAAATAAATTTTAGAAAAAGACTTTCATGTTGGAATCAGGTCTATGAAGGATCATTGCACTTCCAGACTGGGTCAAGATAAGAAGCTGTTGTTCTTATTTACTCTTGTCCAATTCTTGTTGACCCCATTTAAGTTTTTTTAATTTATTTAAGACAATGGGTATAAGTGACTTGCCCAAGGTCACACAATCAGGCAATTAATAAGTATCTGAAGTCAGATATGAACTGACTCTGAGGCAGTGCTCTATCCATTGTGTTACCTAGCTGCCCCTATTTAAGGTTTTCTTGGCAAAAATGCTGAAGTGTTTTGCCATTTCTTTCTCCATTTCATTTTACAGATGAAGAAACTCAGGCAAGCAGGGTTAAATGACTTGTTCAGGGTCACAAAGCTAGTATCTAAGACCAGATGTGAACTCAAGACCTTCCAGCTCCAGAGTAGACATTCACTGTACTACCTAACTGCTCCAGATAGGAAGATAAAGTTTAAAAAGTAGATAGATAAAAGATAGATTGATAGATAGTTATCTTCTTTCCTGTAAACATTAATGTACTTTATCAAGGTTCATTTGTCTTCTTCCTCAGCATCACTTCTGCCATTATCAATGAACACAGATATCCTTCACCTTATGCAATATATGCTGGCCACTTAATTCACTATAAAGTGAATTTCTAAAAAGCAAATCATATTTTTCTACTTATTTCCATTACATTATTGTAATGGAATTAAAAAAACCAAATTGATTAAATTGAAATCACTTGGCAAAGATGAGAGGTTAAGAGGATAGCTGATCCTGTGGTATGGTTGGTATAGCCATATAGCAGCAATGGTAAGACTAAAAGGACACCCTGAAGGTCTCATTGAAGAACTTTAGAATTGATTGTGCAGCATGGGAGACAATGGCACAGGACCGCCTAGCATGGTATGCCCTCATCAGTGAGGAGGCTGCACTCTTATAAGGAAGGCAGAATTAAAGCAGATCAAAGGAAACATTACATTTTTGAGTTTAGATTACCCACCCCAGTTGTTCAGATAGATTATTTGTGCCCTTCCTGTGGTAGAGCTTTCTGAGCTCACATTAGCCTTATCAGCCAAAGTAAGATACACTGTAATTTGTCAAAACATTTTGGTCTTCTCCAATAATGAGGGACAAGAACCAACTATATGGATCCATGGTTCTTCCTTACCATTTTGTTCAAAATTCTAGACTTCACTCTTTACTTCTGCAACCATATCACCTCATTGGACAAAAAATATTTTGTACTATTAAACTCTTCTATCCTACCTGGAGCAAAGCTCTCTTTAACTTACCTAGACTGAGTCTTTAGACAAATAGGCTAGCTTAGATCCTTTCTGTCCTGTTTGGATAGATGAACAAAATCAAATGGAGCTACAGTATCCTATTTCACAGGCAGATGCAATCATCTAACATCTGTTTCATTCCAGCCTGAAGATTTCTTAACGACAAGATTTTAAGTTTTAAAACAATTGATTATTAATTCCCTGTTTTAGTGATTTTGTAAATTCTGTCTCAATTAATTTTAATTTTTTTCTTATAACTGGCTAGAATGTCAAAACTTCAGGACAGTGGATACTAGAGAAGGCATTTTGTAACATATAAAGGCATTTATAGCCGAGAAAGAATCTTTATTCAAACAGGCTTTTATTATTTGCTTCTTTGGATGGGTGTTGTGTTTTTGTTCCCTACAAATAATTTTAAAGACAGTGAAAGCTGGTCAACGTACATGATGACTGAGAATCACTACATACCAAAAAATATAGAGTTGCCATCTTTGATCTATCTATTCACTTAATAGAGAATTCAAAACTCAAGTGATTGAGGATAAGAGGATACAGGAAAAACAATTAAAGCAAATCAATTGAATAAACATTTTTACTGTATTCTAGATACTATGCTAGATATTGAAGATACAAGACAAAAATTAAAAGTCCTTGCCTTCAAAGAGCTTACAGTTTTACTTGGAGGAAAAAATATGGACTTGGATATATCCCTGGATAAGTATATGTAAAATACATAAAAAGTAAATATTGATTTCCTTGAGTAGGGGGATCACAGGGAAATACACTCACAATAGGTAGTAGCCCTTATGCTAATCACTGAAGGAAGCTAAATACTTTACAAGACAGAAGGAATGAGGGAATATATTTGGGGGTGGGGGGACTGAGGGAGTTGGGTCAGGGAACAACTTTTACAAAGGTGTTGTTAGAGATGGAAGATGGAATATTTTATGCAGGGAGCAAGTAAGCCAGTTTACCTGGAATGGCAATTGTATAAAAGAAAAAAATGTATAATATATGTGCAAAGGTATATTGGTGCCTCATTGAAGGACTTGAAATGATAAAAGAGTTTATGTTTTGAGCAGAGAAGTGATATGGTCAGACTTTTGCTTTAGGAAATATTTTTCATCTATGTGGTGGACAGATAGGAGAAATGAGAGACTGGAGGCAGAAGAATAAGCTTAGTTCCAAAACTTGCTGAACGTAAATAGTTGAACACCTGAACTTGGGTGGTGGCCATGTTTGTGAAGAAAAGAAGAAAGATGCAAGAGATATTGTAGAAAAATCCATATGGCTTGGCATTTAATTGGATGTAAGAGATGCAGGGAGAGGGCAGTGACAGACACGTAGAGAATGACTCCAATGCTGTAGAACTTAGCAATGAGAAGAATGATGGTGATCTCAATAACAGTGTGAAATATAGAATGAGGAAAGGGTTTGGGGATGTAAAGGAGCTAGAAATAGGAAGTTCTGTTTTGGATCTGTTGAATTTGATCTCCCCATGGGATATTTGGGGTAGCTAGGTGACATAGTAGATAAAGTATCATGAATTGAGTCAGAAAGACCTGACTTCAAATTCCGTCTCAACCATTTACTTACTAGCTGTGTGACCTTGGGCAAGTCACTTAAAACTGTTTGCCTGAGTTTGCTCATCTGTTAATAAGCTAGAGAAGGAAATGGCAAACCACTGTATCTCTGCTAAGAAAATATCAAATGGAATCTTAGATATTCAGACATAGGGTAAATGCCCAATTGGCTATTGACACATGTCCACATATTAACCTGTGATTCTGTTAACAGTATTAAGTTTTTTGTTCTTTCTCTTGCCAAATAAAATGAGAATATTCTCTGTCTGAAGCAGTGTTAGTTTGTATACCCTTGAGCAAGTTTGCCCCAAAGGGAGAAACTTCACAACAATCTGGATTGAGCAAAGAAATGTATGATTAAGCCACATGACATAAAGTCTTTATAGTGGAATCTGTTGTCCATTTGGTCTGATGCTAAAATCAGAAAATACACATCACTCAAGATTCTGTTGAACTAACATTCTGGGGAAGAAAGGTCAACACTTTTGGTACATAGCTCCTGCAACATGGAATTTTAATGAATAGAAAGCACACCTAGTTTGTTGTTTAGAAAGCAGACTTTGGTTTGGTTTTTCCTAGTTTCACGTTTCACCATATCGCCATTATCTCTACCATTCAAGTACTTTATTCAAGAATAAAATGCATTTCTGTCTATTTCTGACCTCCTATTTATGTCATAGGTTAATTGGTATTCCATTATTTTTTTTTAATTTTTAACAGTGAAAAATGGTTTGAGATTGTTATACTTCTATAATTTAGACTCCTCATAAGAGCAGTCATTATTTTTTATATTTTATTTATTTGTTTTTCCAACTATGTGCAACAATAGTTTTTACCAATCTTTTATTTTGTAAGGCTTTGAGTTTTACATCTTTCTCTCTCCCTCTCCTCCCTCCCTCCTCCTCCTAACAGAAAGCAATGTGATATAGACTCTATATTTGTAACCATGCTAAATGTAGATCCATATTGATCATGTTGTGAGAGAAGAATTGGATCCAAATGGAAGAAAGAAAACAAAAAAATTGACATAATACATAAGACAATTTCTAAAAATTGAAAATAATAGTTCTTAGTCTTCATTTAAACTCCACAGTTCCTTCTCTGGATACAGTTGGTATATTCCATCACAAATCTTTTAAAATTGTCTTTGATTATTGTAATGCTGAAATGAACAAGTCCGTCAGGATTGATCATCATCCCATGTTGTTGCAAGGGTGTGTAATGTTCTTCTGGTTCTGCTCATTTCACTCTGTATCAATTCATGAAAATCTTTCAAAGCTTTCTCATGATTTCTTATAGAACAATAGTGTTCCATCACAAACATATACTACAGTTTGTTCA